>NC_045435.1:95006993-95310809 GCF_002776525.5 Piliocolobus tephrosceles | reverse complement strand
CAGACATTCTTGCATAAATTGGTGGTCAATGAATACAACTAATAAAATTTGAACATTTTCTTTTCAAAATGATGAGAGTACTCTAATGTATATTAACAACTGCTATGGCATTTATAACTATTATTTCAGAAGTGGGCCTTCCTTTTAAGAATATCATCTTAGAGGCCCTGCACGGTGGCCCCCACCTGTACCAGCACTTTGGGAAGCCGAGACAGACAGCTTGCTTGAATCCAGGAGTTCGAGACCTGGAGTCAGCATGGCAAAACCTTGACTCCACTAAAAATACAAGAAATTAGCAGGGTGTGGTGGCACATGCCTGTGGTACCAGCTACTCAGGAGGCTGAGGTGGGAGGATCACCTGAGTTTGAGAGGTCAAGGCTGTAGTGAGCTGAGATTGCACCACTGCACTCTAATCTGGGCAAATGGAGTGAGACCCTGTCTTTAAAAAAGAAAAAGAAAAAGAAAAAGGGCCAAGTGTGGTGGCTCACGCCTGTAATCCCAGCACTTCGGGAAGCCAAGGAGGGTGGATTACCTGAGCTCAGGAGATCGAGACCATCCTGGCCAACATGGTGAAAACCCGTCTCTACCAAAAAAATACAAAAATTAGCCGGGCGTGGTGACAGCCGCCAGTAATCCTAGCTACTCGGGAGGCTGAGGCACGAGAATCCCTCAAACCCAGGAAGCAGCGGTTGCAGTGAGCCAAGACCACACTACTGTACTCCAGCCTGGGTGACAGAGTGAGACAAAGTCTCAAAAAAAAAAAAAAAAAATCATTTTGAAATATATTTTACTCTGTCACATACAACAGTCAGAAAACAATACTTTGTGTACTGAATTAAAACCTGCCCAGGCCACAAAAAAAGAAAAAAAAAAATCTATTTTGCCACCCACTCATAGAGTACAACCTTTAGAAAGGGATTATTTCCATTGCATTTTCATCAGAGACTGGCAAAGAAAAGTATATCATGTTATTACAGAGCCTGGAAATGTAATGACTTCCAGGTTGCTAAGCAACGCCACAACGTTAAAGGCCCCGGTATCTGTGATCTCTAGAGACACTCTCAAATTTCATTAAAACCTGCTCATAACCATTACACAAAAGATCCATGTGGAGTTTATAAACAGGCTTAGTTTCTTGACATGACAATGAAGGAATTAAAAAAAAAAAACAAGCAAGTAGCATCAAAACTTTTGTGGAACTTAAAACCAAATATTTTGGAGATGCAATTAATGAAATCCATAATGTTTCTAGAAGTGTTTCATAGAAAGAAACCAAGGATTATCACTTCAGGGCAAATAAGTGTTTAGTGGGGATTACCAGGCAAGATGGCCAAATAGGAGCAGCTCTGGTCTGCAGCTCCCAGCAAGACCAACACAGAAGGTGGGTGATTTCTACATTTCCAACTGAGGTACCCAGCTCATCTCACTGGGACTGGTTAGACAGTGGGTACAGCCCACGGAGGGTGAACCAAAGCAGGGTGGGGCATCGGCTCACACGAGAAGTGCAAGGGGTCGGGGAACTTCCTACCCTAGCCAAGGGAAGCCATGAGGGACTGTGCCATGAGGGATGGAGCTATTCGGCCCAGATACTACACTTTTCCCACGGTCTTTGCAACTTGCAAACCAGGAAATTCCCTCACGTGCCTACAGCACAAAAGCCCTGGGTTTCATGCACAAAACTGAGCAGCCAAGCTAGCTGTAGGAGTTTTTTTTCAAATCCCAGTGGTGCCTGGAATGCCAGCAAGGCAGAACTGTTCACTGTCCTAAAAAGAGGGCTGAAGCCAGGGAGCCAAGTGGTCTTGCTCAGTGGATCCCACCCCCATGGAGCCCAGCAAGCTAAGATCCACTGGCTTGAAATTCTCACTGACAGCACAGTAGTCTGAAGTGGATCCTGGATGCTTGAGCTTGGTGAGGGGAGGGACATCCACTATTACTGAGGCTTTAGTAGGTGGTTTTCCCCTCACAGTGTAAACAAAGCCGCCTGGAAGTTTGAACTGGGTGGAGCCAGAGCCCACTGCAGCTCGGCAAGGCTGCTGTGGCCAGACTGCCTCTCTAGATTCCTCCACTCTGGGCAGGGCATCTCTGAAAGAAAGGCAGCAGCTCCAGTCAGGGTGTTATAGATCAAACTCTCATCTCCCTGGGACAGAGCAACTCGGGGAAGGGGCAGCTGTGGGTACAGCTTCAGCAGACTTAAACATTCCTGCTTGCCAGCTCTGAAGAGAGCAGCAGTTCTCCAAAGAGAGCAGCAGTTCTCCCAGCACAGTCCTCAAGCTCTGCTAATGGACGGTCTGCCTTCTCAAGTGGGCCACTGACCCCCATGCCTCCTGACAGGGAGATACCTCATGGCAGGAGTCAACAGACACCTCACATAGGAGAGTTCCGGCTGACATCTGGCAGGTGCCCCTCTGGGAAAAAGTTTCCAGAGCAAGGAGTAGGCAGCAATCTTTGCTGTTCTGCAGCCTCTGCTGGTGATACCCAGGCAAACAGGGTCTGAAGTGAACCCCCAGCAAGCTCCTGCAGACGAGCAGAAGAAGGGCCTGTTAAAAGAAAAACTAACAAACAGAAAGCAATAGCATCAACATCAACAAAAGGGATGACCACGCAAACACTCCATCTGAGGGTAACCAATAGCAAAGACCACAGTTAATAAATCCACAAAGATGAGGAAAAACCAGTGCAAAAAGGATGAAAATTCCAAAAACCAGAATGCCTTTTCTCCAAATGATCACAACTCCTCGCCAGTGAGGAAACAAAACTGGATGAAGAATGAGTTTGACGAATTGACAGAAGTAGGCTTCGGAAGGTGGGTAATAATAAACTCCTCCGAGCTAAAGAGCATCTTCTAACCCAATGCAAGGAAGGTGAGAACATTGATAAAAGCTTGGAGGAATTGCTAACTAAAATAACCAGTTTAGAGAAGGACATAAATGACCTGATGGAGCTGAAAAACACAGTACAAGAACTTCATGAAGCATACACAAGTATCAATAGCCAAATCAATCAAGCAGAAGAAAGGATATCAGAGATTGAAGATCAACTTAATGAAAAATAAAGCATGAAGACAAGATTAGAAAAAAAAATGAAAAGGAACAAACAAAGCCTCCAAGAAATATGGGACTATGTGAAAAGACCAAACCTACATTTGATTGGTGTACATGAAAGTGATGGAAAGAATGGAACCAAGTTGGAAAACACACTTCAGAATATTATCCAGGAGAACTTCCCCAGTGTAGCAAGACAGGACGACATTCAAATTCAGGAAAGACAGAGAACACTACAAAGATACTTCTCAAGAAGAGCAACCCCAAGAAACACAATAGTCAAATTCACCAAGGTTAAAATGAATGAAAAAATGTTAAGGGAAGCCAGAGAGAAAGGCTGGGTTACCCACAAAAGGAAGCCCATCAGACTAACAGCAGATATCTCTGCAGAAACACTACAAGCCAGAAGAGAATGGGGGCCAATATTCAACATTCTTAAAGAAAAGAATTTTCAACCCAGAATTTCATATCCAGTCAAACTAAGCTTCACAAGTTAAGAAGAAATAAAACCCTTTACAGACAAGCAAATGGTGAGGGATTTTGACACCACCAGGCCTGCCTTACAAGAGCTCCTGAAGGAAGCACTAAATATGGAAAGGAAAAACCAGTACCAGCCACTGCAGAAACAAACCAAAATGTAAAGACTATTGACACTATGAAGAAACTTCATCAACTAATGGGCAAAATAACGAGCTAGCATCATAATGACAGGATCAAATTCACACATAAAAATATTAACCTTAAATGTAAACAGGCTAAATGCCCCAATTAAAAGGCGCAGACTGGCAAATTGTACAAAGAGTCAAGACCCATCGGTGTGCTGTATTCTGGAGACCCATTTCATATGCAAAGACAGTCATAGGCTCAAAATAAAGGGATGAAGGAAGATTTACCAAGCAAATGGAGAGCAAACAAAAGCAGGGGTTGCAATCCTAGTCTCTGAATAAACAGACTTTAAACCAACAAACATCAAAAAAGACAAAGAAGGGCATTACATAATAGTAAAGGGATCAATGCAACAAGAAGAGTTAACTATCCTAAATATATATGCACCCAACACAGGAGTACCCAGATTCATAAAGCAAATTCTTAGAGACCTATAAGGAGACTTAGACTCCCACACAATAATGGTGGGAGACTTTAACACCCCACTGTCAATATTAGACACATCAATGAAATAGAAAATTAATAAGGATATTCAGGACTTGAATTCAGCTAGGGACCAAGCAGACCTAATACACATCTACAGAACTCGCCACCCCAAATCAACAGAATATACATTCTTCTCAGCACCACATAGCACTTATTCTAAAATCGACCACATAATTGGAAGTAAAACACTCCTCAGCACATGCAAAAGAATGGAAATCAAGACAAACAGTCTTTCAACCACAGTGCAATCAAATTAGAACTCAGGATTAAAGAAACTCACTCAAAACTGCACAGCTACATGGAAACTGAACAACATGCTACTCAATGACTACTGGGTAAACAGCAAAATAAAGGCAGAAATAAAGAAGTTCTTTGAAACCAATGAGAAGAGAGACACAATGTACCAGAATCTCTGGGACACCCCTAAAGCAGTGTTTAGAGGGAAATTAATAGCAATAAATGTCCACAGGAGAAAGTGGGAAAGATCTAAAATCAACAACCTAACATCACAATTAAAAGAAATAGAGAAGCAAGAGCAAACACATTCAAAAGCTAGCAGAAGGCAAGAAATAACTAAGATCAAAGCAAAACTGAAAAAGAATGAGACACAAAAAACCCTTCAAAAAAATCAATGAATCCAGGAGCTGGTTTTCTAAAAAGATTAACGAAATAGATAGACCACTAGCCAGACTAATAAAAGAAAAGAGAGAAGAATCAAATAGACACAATAAAAAATGACAAAGGGGGTATCACCATGGATCCCACAGAAATACTAACTACCATCAGAGAATACTATAAACACCTCTACGCAAATAAACTAGAAAATCTAGAAGAAATGGATAAATTCCTGGACACACACACCCTACCAAGACTAAACCAGGAAGAAGTTGAATCCCTGAATAGACCAATAACAAGTTCTGAAATTGAGGCAGTAATTAATAGCCTTCCAAGCAAAAAAAAAAAAAAAAAAAAGCCCAGGACCAGACAGATTCACAGCTGAATTCTACCAGAGGTGCAAAGAGGAGCTGGTATCACTCCTTCTGAAACTATTCCAAACAATAGAAAAAGAGGGACTCCTCCCTACCTCATTTTAAGAGGCCAGCATCATCCTGATACCAAAACCTGGTAGAGACACAACAAAAGAAGAAAATTTCAGGCCAGTATCCCTGATGAACATCAATGTGAAAATCCTCAATAAAATACTGGCAAATGGAATCCAGCAGCACATCAAAAAGCTTATCCACCATGATCAAGTTGGCTTAATCCCTGGGATGCAAGCCTTCTTCAACATATGCAAGTCAATAAATGTAATCCATCACATAAAAAGAACCCATGACAAAAACCACATGATTATCTCAATAGAGGCAGAAAAGGCCTTTGACAAAATTCAACACCACTTCACGCTAAAAACACTCAATGAACTAGGTATTGACGGAACATATCTGAAAACAATAAGAGCTATTTATGACAAACCCAAAGCCAATATCATACTGAATGGGCAAAAGCTGGAAACATTCCCTTTGAAAACCGGCACAAGACAAGGATACCCTCTCTCACCACTCCTATTCAACATAATATTGGAAGTTCTGACCAGGGTAATCAGGCAAAAGAAAGAAATAAAGGTATTCAAATGGGAAGAGAGGAAGTCAAACTATCTCTTTTTGCACATGACATGACTGTATATTTAGAAAACCCCATTGTCTCAGCCCAAAATCTCCTTAAGCTGATAAGCAACTTCAGCAAAGTCTTAGGATACAAAATCAATGTGCAAAAATCACAAGCATTCTTACACACAAGTAATAGACAAACAGAGAGCCAAATCATGAGCAAACTCCCATTCACAACTGCTACAAAGAGAATAAAATACCTAGGAATCCAACTTACAAGGGATGTGAAGGACCTCTTCAAGGAGAACTACAAACCACTGCTCAAGGAAGTAAGAGAGGACACAAACAAATGGGAAAACATTCCATGGTCATGGATAAGAAGAATCAATATTGTGAAAATGGCCATACTGCCCCAAGTAATTTATAGATTCAATGCGATTCCCATCAAGCTACCATTAACGTTTTTCACAGAATTAGAAAAAACTACTTTAAAATTCATATGGAACCAAAAAGGAGTCTGTATAGCCAAGACAATCCTAAGCAAAAAGAACAAAGCTGGAGGCATTACACTACCTGACTTCAAACTATACAAGGCTACAGTAACCAAAACAGCATGATACTGGTACCAAAACAGATATACACCAATGGAATAGAACAGAGGCCACAGAACTAACACCACACGTCTACAACCATCTGATCTTTGACAAATCTGACAAAAACAAGAAATGGGCAAAGGATTCCCTATTTAATAAATGGTGCTGGGAAAACTGGCTAGCCATCATATGCAGAAAACTGAAACTGTACCCCTTCCCTACACATTATACAAAAATTAACTCATGATGAATTAAATATTTAAATGTGAGACCTAAACCCATAAAAACCCTAGAAGAAAACCTAGCCAATACTGTTCAGGACATAGGCATGGGCAAAGACTTCATGAGTAAAACACAAAAAGCAATGGCAACAAAAGCCAAAATTGACAAATGGGATCTAATTAAACTAAAGAGCTTCTGCATTGGCAAAGAAACTAGCATCAGAGTGAACAGGCAGCCTATAGAATGGGAGAAAATTTTTGCAATCTATCCATCTGACAAAGGGCTAATATCCAGAATCTACAAGGAACTTAAAGAAATTTACAAGAAAAAAACAAACAACCCTATCAAAAAATGGGCGAAGGATATGAACAGACACTTTTCAAATGAAGACATCCATGCAGCCAACAAACGTGAAAAAAAGCTCATCATCTCTGGTCATTAGAGAAATGCAAATCAAAACCACAATGAGATACCATCTTGTGCCAGTTAGAATGGCGATCATTAAAAAGTCAGAAAACAATAGATGCTGGAGAAGATGTGGAGAAATAGGAACATGTTTACACTGTTGGTGGGAGTGTAAATTAGTTCAACCATTGTGGAAGACAGTGTGGTAATTCCTCAAGGATCTGGAACTAGAAATACCATTTGACCCAGCAATCCCTTTACTGGGTATATACCCAAAGGATCATAAATCATTCTACTATAAAGACACATGCACACATATGTTTATTGTTTATTGCACCACTATTCACAACAGCAAAGACTTGGAACCAACCCAAATGCCCATCAGTGATAGACTGGATAAAGAAAATGTGGCACATTTACACCATAGAATACTACGTAGCCATAAAAAGAATGAGTTCAAGTCCTTTGCAGGGACATGAATGAAGCTAGAAACCATCATCCTCAGCAAACTAACACAGAAACAGAAAACCAAACATTGCATGTTCTCACTCATAAGTGGGAGTTGAACAATGAGAGCATACGGGCACAGAGAGGGGAATACCACACACCAGGGCCTGTGGAGGGATGGGAGGCAAGGGGAGGGCTGGCATTAGGAGAAATACCTAATGTAGATGACGAGTTGATGGGTACAGCAAACCACCATAGCACATGTATACCTATGTAATAAACCTGCACATTCTGTACATGTGTCCCATAACTTAAAGTATTTATTTTTTAAAAACAGTGAAACAAGAAAAAATAGTGTTCAGTATCCTAAAAAATATATGTACTGTATGGAACTCTGAAACTTTCTTTGGAGAATGGATAAAAATGTTATATGTATAAATTGGAAATGGAAGCAGAATAATTTGAAATGAGTTAATCATTACTTGCTTCAAGGAGGGTCATGATAGCAGCATTATTTCAACTGAAAAAGGAAATCAAGATGCCATGAGAAATAATTCTCAGGAACACTTTCAAAACATTTCCTTTAACAATGGTGTTGGAAAAGACTAATCCCTGAAATAGAAAATGTTAAACAAGCCTCAATAACAATTTCATAGCCATCACTGGGATACCGGTCTAGGAAGTCTGGCACAATTGTCTAAAATGCCAATGAGACCTGATCTGTGACATATGTGTGGGGCACCAACCCTTGCCCAGCCATCTCCTAAATGTTCTAAGCAGAAATACTGGAAGGAGACCATGTGGTTTAGCTCAACCTTACTCATCACCACTAGAAGCCAAAAATATTTTTTATTTTTATTTATTTTTATTTTTTATTTTTTTATTTTATTTTTATTTTTTCTGAGATGGAGTCTTGCTCTGCCGCCCAGGCTGGAGTGCAGTGGCCAGTTCTCAGCTCACTGCAAGCTCTGCCTCCCGGGTTTATGCCATTCTCCTGCCTCAGCCTCCCGAGTAGCTGGGACTACAGGCGCCCGTCTCGTCGCCTGGCGAGTTTTTTGTATTTTTTAGTAGAGATGGGATTTCACCGTATTAGCCAGGATGGTCTCGATCTCCTGACCTCGTGATCCGCCCGTCTCGGCCTCCCAAAGTGCTGGGATTACAGGCTTGAGCCACCACCCCTGGCCCAAAAATATTTTTTAAAAATCAAAGTAAGTGAGCATTGACACAGATCAAAAAGGTCATTTGCTATGATGCTTGATTTTAAAGGCAAATTCTTAAATAGAAACTATGTATGCATGTGGGATCATAGGTTTGCTATGCTAAATGGGTAGTGCGAGTGGCAGAGGATACGTATTACATATTTATTTTCAATTCCTTAGTTCCCAGAAAGTCTGATTGATTAGGGAAGCCCAAGTCTTTAGGGGCATCAACAAGTGCACTGATAAATTGATGAGTAGTTGGCTCTCACGTGGTCACATACCAAAGTGAAGAAAAAAATTAAAATCTTGCAAAAGATGTGAGATTTCATAAAATCAGTGCCAGTGATGATAGAAGAATTACACCAAAGTCTTTAATGAGTGAGGGTCTGACAGATAAACACAAAACTAGATGATTAACAGTTGGAGAAGAGAAAATCTCTTCAAGGGTGAAGACAAGACAATTCAAAAGGGAATACTAGTTTGAACAGCAAGGGAAAACTGAGGAAGATCTCACATAGTTTTACAATAAGAGACTCATTTTTATGATGGGGCTGGAAAGGTTAAGTATGAAGAATGTCATAACATGCCATTATGCAATTTTGATAATGTGAAAGATGATATACAAGGAAGTTTAGAATCACCGGTAAAGCCCCAAGTGATGGAGCAAAAAGGTCCATCTACAGTCCTTCTTACCATACCCTCAGAGTAAGACTGCATCTCTGCTGATTCCCAAGGGCAGGGACATAGGGAACACAGGCCTTCTGAGTGGGGGTCACCTCTGTCCTGGCTGGAGTCAGGAGTTGTCCCAGAACTATTCAGGCTCCAGCAAGGCTCACTCACAGCCTCACCCATCCAGTTGGCCTGGGACAGTCAAGGCCAATCTCATTCCTCATTGTGTCCAAGTTTATGTAGGTCGCCATGTAAAGCCCAGGCCCCCCAGGTCAGCCTTTTTCCCCTGGGCTCTCATCTCTATGAGGCTCTGTATATCCTATATTCTGATTCTCATCTTCACCCCTCCTCTTGAATCCCTTCCACTCACTGTGCCTTTTGGACAGAGGCACCAGCAAGACCTCCTTTATCCTAAGTCTCTTCCCAGGATGCGCCTTTCACTTTTTTTGCTGTAACTGAAACTGGGCTTTTCCCTCGTGATATGCTCCTCTTGCATGTGTCTTTCATACCCCTGAGCTGCTGGGCCCGGAGAAGCCTCCTTGGTTCTCACAGAAGCTTCCTGGTCATTCTCCACCCCTCCTCCATGCATCCCCTGCCCCTCTGCCCCCAGCTTTAAATCTTATGTCACCAGAGAACACCTTCTACTCTTACCTGTGGCAGTTATCTGTGGATTATCAGGTGGCTCACACTCCCATTCCCCAACTCACTGTCAGTGTCTTCAACACCACCCTTATCAAGCGCTTGGTCATTTCAAAGTCCACAGAGAGGGTCCTTCCAAAACTACTCATTTCTTTGGCTTTCCCTCCAGGGATCTTGTCCTCCTCCACACTTGATTCACTCCCCTTGTTTTAACCTATACCTGGTCACTACCATTAACTGGCAACCTCCGGAATCTACATTCAAGCATTCCACATTCCGATACCATTCTGCTCTAGTCCAGACCTCCCTCTGTTGGAATTCCAGGCCTGCAGAGCCAACTGCCAGCTTGCCATTTCCAGATGGATGTCCAACAGGCATCTTAAATGTAAAATGTTCAACTGAGCTCCTGGTTTTCTCTCTGCCCCCAAATCAGCTCCTCCTACAGTTTTAGCCATCTCAGTTTTGTCTTAGGCCAAAATTGGAATCATCTTTGAGTATTTCTTTCATAGTCTCCAACTAATATGTCAGCAAATTCTATTGGTTCTGCTTTCAAGATATATCCAAAATATAACCACTTTTTACTCCCTCCAAGTCATGATCAGGACTCTCCCAATATAACCTCCTGACATATATCACTTATCCTTCATCCTCTTTGATGACTACTCTCAATGCAGCAGCCAGACTGTCTATCCCTTCAGCTCAAAACCCTCCAAAGGCTTCCACTTCACTGGGGATAAAGGCCAGTGTTTACAAGGGTTTACAGGGCCTTTGTAACCTCTTTCCTCCACGACACCCTTCCCTGCTGTCTCCCTCACATCCTATGTGTCTCCTTCTTGCCCAGTTTGCTCTGGACACAGGGGCTTCCTTACAGTCCCTAGAACATACCATGGATATACCTGCCTTGTGGCCTTAGCACTTGCTATTCTCCTGCTCCAAACACTCCCTGGCTGCTTTCTCTACTTCTTTCAGTCTTTACTCAGATGTCATCTCAGAGAGGCCTTCCCTAGTCACATTATCTAAAAGCTGCAAATAGCCTGCTCTCTTTTCTATTTTCCTTTCTCTCTTTATTTTTCTTCTTAGTGCTTTCCCTACATAAAATACGACATAGTTTACTTAATAAATGTGGCTATCATGTCACTTTCTTAGCAAGCTCCATTAGAGCAGGGTTTTCTGTCTGTCTTGTTCCCTGCTGTATCCCCAACATTGAGAAGCATGGGTGCCAGAGAGCAGTCACTCAATATTTACTTGTTGAGTGAGTGGTCACTCTGTCTTACTGAGGACTTTTTCTGTGTGGTACAGAAAAATGCTGAACATCTCATTAGAATGACTTCATAACATTGTTAAAAGACAAATTAAATTCACTTTGATAAATGTTAGTTTCATATTTTGAGATTAAATCCCAATGAAACTTTTTGTCATTATGTACCATAATTGTTAGATTGCCAGTTCAAATGAATCTACATTAAGTGGTTAGTTTTCCATTATCACTTATTCTGGAACAAAAAGGAACTCCTGTGTTATCAAATAATATACCTAAACCTTGGAGTAGTTCTGTTGACTGAATTCAAGATACTAGTTTACAAAAAAACAACAGTCATATTTTACATGATATGATTCAATTCAACTCATCTAACAGCTTGAACTTAAAATATTCTCTTGGATAAATATTGTAATTACCAACTGAACTGTTCTCTTTATATTTTTCTGTGATTAATTAAAACCTGATACCAAACTCTGGTTATTTGCTTTATATATAGCCTATCTACCTAGAAACAGTCTTGCTAAGGAAAGAGATATATTCCTATGAACATAATGTGGATATTAGTTACTGTTTATTTCAATTGATGGAATTCATTTCTTAAAATTAATATATATTAAAGAAAAATTGTATTTAAATTATTTAAAAAACAAAATTTAAAAACATTTAATGTAGGTATTCATAACAGAAGGTCCCTCAAAAAATTGCCATAGCTGTTTACAAACACAAGGCAGTATTTTTCTTTCTTTTTTTTTTCTGAGACAGAGTTTCACTGTTGTCGCCCAGGCTGGAGCGCAATGGCGTGATCTCGGGTCGCTGCAACCTCCACCTCCTTGGTTCAAGCGATTCTCCTGCCTCAGCCTCCTGAGTAGCTAGGATTACAGGTGCCTGACACCACGCCTGGCTAATTTTTATATTTAAGTGGAGACAGGTTTTCCATGTTGGCCAGGTTGGTCTCGAACTCCTGACCTCAGGTGATCCACCTTCCTCGGTCTCCCAAAGTGCTGGGATTACAGGTGTGAGCCACCATGCCTGGTCTGGAAGTATTTTTCAAACATATTCATTCTAATACTTAACTTGCTTTAAATGCGCATTGTTCTGAGACTGGTTTTGTTAAGGGCATGACATTAAAGACATCCCAAACTACCAAAGGAATCTGTAGCATTCTGCACAGCAAAAGCTGCACAGTGAAGTTGGTGATGGTCAAAATGATTACTAAGCATCAGGAAAACACCGTAGGAACTTACAATTACTATTATTTGAACCAGATAATAATTCCCTTTAAACGGAAATATTCACGGGTTGAATAAATAAATGGTCCCTCACAGTGAGCTTTCTTTTGTGTTTCTCCCACCACTTCCCTTGGTTCTCAGGAGGCTGCAGAGCGCAAAGCACCAGGGACTCTTAGCTTTTTACTTACAACTTATACTGGGCAGATTCTCAATGAATTAATATCATAGAAGGAAGCAGTATTCCCGGAAACTCTTCTTTCTTTTTGAGAGTTATTATATCTGTTACCAAGAAAAGTAGATTGGTCTTTTCCACATTTTAAACATTTCCCCTCAGGCATTAAAATGAACCATTTTGCTCCATAAATATTATCAAATTTTTATAGTTTTTACCCTTTAAAAAGTCAATGTGGGAAATAGGAATATTCACACAGTTCCAATGTACCTCTCCAAGCATGCCTTAGTGATTGCAAAGGAAACACACACCTGCATAGTGGAGACATGTGGCAGGTGCCCTCTTAACCAAGCAATTAAACTTAGCATCACTAAAAGTGGAGATGACTGACATCACATGCTTCTTAATATGATACAATATAAGGGGCCACTATCAATGGGACATTGTGACCCAAAATATCACGAGGAAACAATCATTCTACTCTCCAGAGTATGGGATATTCCATAAGACAAGTGACTTAGGCTTTTCAAAAAGTCAATTTCATAAGAAAAAAAAAAAAGATTCTTCTAGATTAAAAGAGATAAGGAAACAATAATAAATTCAGTATGTGAGCCTTGGTTGGAATGTGGCTTAAAAACAAAAGACTACAATAGTCATTTTTTGACAACTAATAATACCAGCATTTTGGGAGGCTGAGGCAGGCGATCACTTAAGCCCAATTCAAGACCAGCCTGGACAATATAGCGAAACCCTATTTCTGTTTTTCTGAGATCAGATGAGATCGGGTGCATTCAGGGTGATATAGCTGTAGAGCCTGTCTATATATATATATATATTTTTTTTTTTCAAGACAGAGTCTCGCTCTGTCACCCAGGCTGGAGTGCAGTGGCATGATCTCGGCTCACTACAACCTCTGCCTCCCAGGTTCAAGCAATTCTCCTGCCTCAGCCTCCTGAGTAGCTAGGAGTACAGGCATCTGCCATCATGCCTGGCTACTTTTTGTATTTTCAGTAGAGATGGGGTTTCACCATGTTAGCCAGGTTGGTCTTGAACTCCTGACCTCAGGTGATCTACCCACCTCAGCTTCCCAAACTGCTGGAATTACAGGTGTTAGCCACTGCACCCAGTCTTTATTTTAAAAAAAAGAAAATTAGCTGGGCATGGTGGTGCATGCCTATAGTCCCAGCTACTTGCAAGGCTGAGGTGAGATAATCAATTGAGCCCCTGAGGTCAAGGCTGCAGTCCCCATGAGGGCACCACTGCATTCCTGCCTGAACAACAGAGTGAAACCTTGTCTAAAAAAAAAAAAGAAAAGAAAAGTATTAAGTAGATATTAATGATATGAAATTGTTAATTTTCTTAGTTGTGATAATGGTATTATGGTTAGAGACCAAGTGTCATGTCTTCACTTTCACATGATTTAGAAAACACATACACACAACAGAAATATGGTAAAATGATAATTCTTAATTCTTGATTACACAGGTACTCATTCTATGATTCTTTCATCTTTTCTTGGATTTTGAGACTTTTTATAATAAAAAGAAGAGTAAAAGTATCATCAATGGCAACAGAAATCTGAAAGAGCAGAAGATGCTATAGAGAGAGCAGGGAACAAATTTTATGTGCTAGGATTACAGAAAGGGAGTAGGGGACCTGAATCTCTTGAGAAAAGAAATCATAACAGAAGGAAAGTTATGCTGCACAGGGGCTACAAATGACAGATTGGAAAAAAAAAAAAAATAGGAAGGGAAGGCAACCAGCCTGGGCAACAGAGTGAAATTATGTCTCTAAAATTAAAAAGAAAATTCATATCACAACTTGGTACGCACAGCCACATGTGCAAACAGATGCAGAAAACGGGAAAAAAAGTTTCACAAAGTAATATCCTGTGAACAATACATTAAGATTTGTTACTCTGTTCTATTTCATTTTTATTTAAATAACAAATGCTGCACTGTGAAACTTTAAATTGCTTTCAGTGGATCATGATGTGTAGTTGGAAAAACACAAATCTCAATCAACTTGCTTGCTTTGTCAGTAGTGAAACTTAGAGAGGTTGCGTCTTGTCTATGGCAATACAAGTAGTTGACTGAAGAGGTGAGATTGGAACTCAGGGCTATGGGCTCCCAGGCCACATTCTTTCTATTCCACTAAGCTGACTTTCACATTGTTTTATCTTTAAAACACACATGAAACTTTTCAACCTCCTTAACGGACAATATTTTCCAAATCTCAAACCTGGATGCTTATTATTATCCTTTATACTTTTCTGGGAAGAAATATACTGTATTCAGCCATTCAGGTCATAAACTTCATGAGAGCAGAGGGGTTGCCTGTCTTGTTCTTCATGTATTATACCTTCAGCACTTCCATGTTTGGCTCATAACAGATGCTCAATATACTACTGCTGAACGAATTAATGACTCCACTCCTGTGGATTTAGCTATTATCTCAATATTGATAACTCTTATATACATATTCCTTCTTTTTTACAACTAGAATCTAATTTTGCATTTCATTTTGTGGCCTTTCATATTCATCCACCCTAATTTTCAAACACCAGATCACTTTTTCAAGGTGTTATTTGTCATTTTTAACTGAACATGTGTAAAATTAAACTTATCATATTAAATGGGTTTTTCTCTACCTCTACTGAAGGTACTAATTATATTCCAGGTATTTGGATTGGAATTTCCATGAAGTGGGGTCCACAAACTCCAGTTTTCTCAAAAGTCAGGCAGGAAACAAATGTTTGAATCACTCGAGTATAAGAACAGAGAGAGAACTGGAACCATAGCCAAACCAGAGAATCCAGAACCACCTAAAACTTTTGTTGGCCCCTTTGTGTTCAATTTGTGGTCCACGAATCTAGAGCCAAACTTAGCTCACATTCCCCTGCCTCAGAGACCTATACTCAATCAGACCTGGTTGATTTTTCCTATTCGATACCTCCTGCAATGGTTCTGGATCATATATCCTTATATGGAATCAAACTGCAGATACTAGGAGGAGAACCCAAGTGAGGAGGAAAGTAGAGAGCTGATGTGTGGGGAAATGAGACATGTTTAGATGGATCTTAAGGAAGCTTTCTCTGTCACATCCTGTGACATGTGATCTTGTCGATACCTATGGGAAAGATCTATATATTTCCTCAACGCTCTTGAGGTGGACCATCATTTTATCAATAGTAACACTGAGGTCTGAGTCCTGAGAAGGATTGGCTATAAATGACTCTGTTCCACTAGCCATTTTCTGAATCTGCCTTGCTCAAAATCTCAGGAATATCTCTTCAGGGAATTATATAAAAATTTTAGGCACTATATTTCTTTTTTTTTAATAGACTTTTTAAAAAATTGGCAAATAATTATTGTACATATTCATGAGGTACACAGTGATGTTTCAATACATATAACGTAAAGTGGTCAGATCAAGGTAATTAGGATATCTATCATTTAAAACATTTATCATTTCTTTGTGTTGAAAATGTTCAATATCTTTCTCTAGCTCTTTGAAACTGTGTTTTATTATTAACTATAGTCATCCTACAATGGTATAGAGTGCTAGGACTTATTCCTCTTATTTAGCTATAATTTTGTATCCTTTAATGAATCTCTCCCTATCCTTCCTCCCATGCCCCTTCCATTCCCTTCCCGGCCTCTAGAATCCTCTGTTTTACTTTTTACTTCTATGAAAGCAACATTTTTTAGCTCCCACATATGAGTGAGAACATGCGGTGTTTATCTTTCTGTGCCTGGCTTATTTCATTTAACATAATATCATCCAGTGCCATCCATGTTTCTTTTCTTTGTTGGAAAGATACAACAAAATCATTCAAAGAGTTCCCAAATTAACTTGCAAACCCTATGGCAATCAGTGGCAGAGAATGCCTCTCCAGTGGAACTGCAAATGGGTGTGTATGGATTCAATACAAGATCTCTTTCAGAAACGCTTAAGAGCATCCTCTCAGGGTTTTAGGAAATCTTCTAAAAAACCAGATTTCATAAAATTGATTAAATTTACATTTAACTCATTTGGGTGCATAGTGTTTCTCTTAGAAATTTTACTGGTTTTACATCAATCCCCATTCTTTTCTCCTTTAAGAATATAAGTCAAGAATAGAAGGTCTTAACCACAAGAAAAATAGGAGGGAGAGAGGTATAATTTCACCTTTTTATTATACCTCAAGGAATATTTCTTTACTTTTCTAGGAGAAACAGTGCCTCTTCTGATTCTAAATTCTACAACCCAACCTGGTGCTAAAATATTAAAAGAATGGCTGCAGAATTCCTCGTTTCCTCATCTGGTCTCTTCAAAAATGTAATGACTCTGTACATAAAGAAATGCTATATTACACTCATTTTCAGCAACATAACGTGCCTGTTCTCATGTGGAATGAGAGGGGCCAGTGACCTACATGAGAATTCAGAAGGAAAATGATAGTGAGCACAGCAAGACTTTCTGAAGACCACAGGGTAAAGATTCTTCATGGAACAGATATTTGTAACAAATACTTAATACTATTCATCTTCAGAGAGTCATTGCAAATCACACTCCTTCCACCTCTGCTGCACCAGGTAGATGGGTGAGAAGGCAACAGGGAGTTAGTAACATCAGCATATTACAGTCACTCTCCCATGGACTATTTTTCTGCTTTCAGAGAGTAGTTGATAGCATATATTTAAGCCAATTTTAGGCACAGAACAAATCTGTGGTGGTTCATGTGTAGTCAATATTTTGAGTGTTGGAGTAAGCTAGCTTTAATTAAGAGACAAGTAGCTAATCTACAATCATTGCCCTGGGAAAACTCCCATTGATATCCAGTTTAAGGGAAAGGTAAACTTGGGAGACACTTGAAGGATTTCCATCACATTTTTAAAGCTAAAGCAGAAAGTATAATTATAAAGCCTCCCAACTTCCTGTTAAATTACAGCAGATAATTAAATCGTTAGGTTTCTTCAACATTCTCTGGATGTTCTAAATACAGACTAAATAAGAAAGAGCACCCTAGAGGCAAAATACATCCCATCTCTATTAGCAGAAATTAAACATTCTATTTCTTTAATTTGTTAGTGAAAATTATAGTTTTAGAAAGTGACTGTCACAAGATTGGGACTTTAAACAGAAAAGTCAAGAATCCAGGACCCTTTCTGTGATTCACAGGGAGGGATCTGCCACATGATTCCCCGAGATGATTCTCTAACAACCATGGTTTACCAGTCACTGACATGCTCATTACCTGTAAATTATGGAGTCAAACATATCTTGGGCTTGCCCTCTGAATCCATCCAGACTCGTTCAGCTTTGGGCACAGGAGGCCACTCTTCCATCAGGGTTTTAAAAGAGGTGACCCTATCAGCTTAGAATACTCTTCTTTTTAGATGTGCTCCTGGTGGGAGTGGGTACTTAATGAATATCCTCTAACTAGGTCCTCAGGGAACTTGTCTTTTCCTCCCTAACTTCTTACGGTCAAGAAAATGCATTTGTCAGGCCTCCTTAATCCAATTACTGGCACCAGGTAATAAATCTAGAATGCCTCTGTATCTCTATGGAATCTGATTCTTCTGCTCCAGTGAGCTGAGCCTAAGAGTTGGTTCTCCTCAAAGTCACAGGAAATTTTTGCATATGTTCCTTACATCACTCAAGTTCCTGTCCTTTATCCATATGCATATCCAATCTCATGCAGTCTTCAGAAACTTGGCAGGGCTACTGTGGAGAAGACTGCAGCTTCAGACTATGGGATAACTAAATGTCTTTTATGGTCCTTCTCAGACTGACCTATGTGTGTCTGCAAAGTACTAACACGAGCTCCCAATATGGACTGAAGACCAAAAATGAACTGCCAATAGCAAAAACGCTGTATTTTATGAATATTCCTTATTCAGCTCAGTAAATGCTAAATACCTATTCTGTGACAGCTACTATGGTAAAGTTTTATTCCACAGTAAGGAAAACTAATTCAATTAAGATGCTGCCGGCAGCCTTTTCTTTCAGAGACCAGAATTTCTTAATTCCATCAACAATGTCTAAACTCTAAATTCTCCTAAAGTTAATGTTCAGTGAAGCTCTGGCTTTCCCTGGCCCATTTCTTACGTCTTCCCAATCTGGCTCCATGGATTTCTGGGTCTTTGCTCAGGATGTGCTTCTTCCTGCTCAGTGTGTAGAATACCAACACATTCTTCCATACTCAGTTTAAACATCATGTCTTGCCAACTTCCTCCCCAGAATGATTGTTCCTGCGGAACTTTCTTGGCTCCTCCACTGTAGCACTGATTGGATCCTGCTTTGTAATGAAGCTGGTTGCTTCCATGTCTCTCTGGCTAGAGATCCCTGAGGGCAGGGATCAGCAAGATCATGCCTGTTTCAATATCTCCAGTGCAGGGCTTTGCACACAGTCATAACTCTATCCATTACTTGTTTTTCTATGAATAAAAGAATGAATCTCTCAGGTGCTGTATGGATCAAAGTTCAGTCAAATTCTGCCTGACAAACGCCTGAGGAATTCAGATCAGTCCTTGGCAAAGCAGCAGCCTGGGGCCAGCTACTTCGAAGGAGAATGGGCTGGGGCAATCCAACCTGGGCTTGATACCAGCTCTACCATTCCCTAGTTGGTGGCCTTGGGAACATTTCTTAAGCTCCTTAAGCCTTAAGTTATAACCTATAAAATGGGAATGATCTGGGAACAATCACTGGAGCTGTTCTCCAGGGATGCTGTCAAGATTAAAGGAGATTAATGCACCAAAAATCCTAACACAGAGACTACCACACAGTAGTAACCAATAACTGATGAACATCTTTTACACGTCAGACACCATAACATTCTGAAGATACAACAAATAACAAGACCGACCACATTACCACCCTGGAACAAGGGTAATGTAAAGATAAGAACAGAAAGTAAGCCAACAATTACAAAGCAATGGCTGCCAGAGAATTAAAAACAGAGAACAGAAGGACAAAGAGGAAGGAGGACTAAATCAGTCCAGAAGTATGAGACAGGTCGTATCACACTCCTCTTTGGGTAACCTGCTGCTATTTCTCTTCAAATGTACTAACCTCAGTACAGATGGGTTAGTACTTCAAAAGTACTAACCTCAGTACTTTCCAATAAACCCATTATAATGTAAGTCAAAAATGCATTTAGTATACCTAACCTGCCAAACATCATGGCCCAGCGTACCTTAAATGTGCTCAGAACACTTACATTAGCCTACAATTGAGCAAAATCATCTAATACAAAGCCTATTTTGTAACACAGTATTGAGTATCTCATGTAATTTATTGAACACCATATTGAAAGTAAAAAATGGAATGGTTGTATGGGTACCTGAAATACAGTTTCTGCTAAATGAGCATCAGTTTTGCACCAATGCAAAGTTGAGAAATCCTAATTTGAACCATGGTAAACTGGAGATCATCTGTATTCCATTTAATCAGAACTGAGCTTCAGGATGGGCAAGTTCAAGGCCATAGCTGAGCTGACTGGGGCCCCTAGAATCTCTGATTACATGTTTTATATGACTTGACCCAACATTGACTTAAGGTAAATCAGGGTAAATCAGAAGGTTTTCAGAAAATTTTGAGGCATTTATCACAGATGGCAGGCCTGCAAACATTATGGGCATTCTTGAAAAACTAAAGTAGACATCAAAGAGTTAGAGTGACCTTCACAGGTACCCTCCAGAAGAGGGTAGAACACAGTATCTTGGGACTGTCCAGGCTATTTCTGTTATTGTTGCTAAGCAAACACACAGTTGTTTTAATCCCAATCCAGAACGTTTTTGCATCTTACTTCCTAAATACCATACAGAAAGGCTCCATAGTTCTTTGGAGAAATGCCTGATTCCAAGGCTGGAGTAGTAATACAACATGACCCTGGAATATCACATTATGATTGAAAGCACTCTAGAAAAAAAAAAAAAAAAAAAAAAAGAAGACGGAGAATGTCAAAAGACATAGCAGACATCCAAAAGCCATTTCCATTAGCCAAATCTGGGGCAGCCGTGGATTGTAACCCACTGAAAAATCCATGAGCCAATTCTGATAATAACAGAGATAAGTTTTAAAAAATCAATAAATGGGACAGAAAAGGTAGAACGACACAAATGTCCATCAATGGATCATAACATTTTTAAAATGTGGTATACACACAACAATGGATTATTAGCCCTAAAAAAGGAGGAAATTCTAGCACGTGCTACATCATGAATAAACCTTGAAGCCACTACACTAAGTGAAACAAGCCAGACATAAAAGGACAAATATTGTATAATTCCACTTGTACGAGGTACCTAGAGTAGTCAAATTCATAGAAACAAAGTAGAATGGTGGTTATCAGGCACTGGGAGAAGGAGGAGTGGGAAGTTATTGTATAATAGGCACAGAATTTCAGTTTGGGAAGATGAAAAAGTTGTGGAGATGGATAATAGCGATGGTTGCACAACAATGTAAATATGCTTAATGCCACTGAACCACATATTTAAAAATAATTCAAGTGATAAATGTTATGCTATATACATTTTACCACAATAAAAAGAAAATAGATGAGCAGCACCAGGATCAACTTCTGTTTTTGTATACAAAGGTAAAAATCACTTGGATTCAACCTTTCTTCCACAAAGCAAAATCTACCTGGCCCTATGAGGAACGTCAGATATTATAAAGAAGCCATTTTAAATAGTAAAGCAAACTAAAAGACGGTAGAATCTGTTTATTTCGAACAAGTTGGGGTCTTACTAATTAATCTGTATGATTAATTTGATCAGTGTTTTAGTAAATAACGTAACTTATTTCCATAATATCCGCAATTCTAAAATCTAAAAAGCTCTGAAAATCCAAACCTTTTTTCATAAGTTCAAAACACATATTTCATATTGTTCAAAAACACATATGGTAGCAAAACCTGACCTGAACTCACAAGAGCCCATGTTTGGTCTTAATTTACCCCTGCCTGGTGTAAATATTCATACATTTTGCCACAGAAATATGACTGTGCTTATGGTGGCATGGCCTGAGTGTCTCCTATGGGCATCATATAATATACAGTATAAGTACCGTGCCAAAAAGATGTGAAAATTCTAAGTTTCAAAAAAAAAATCTGGTCCTGAATTTCAAAGAAACTATAGATCCCTACAAAATTTAACCATATCAGGTATCAGACCAATACTTTCCAAGTTTTTGACATTTTCTACCAAATTCACACTTTTGCCATATCTACAGATCACTTGTATTATTATATTCTCTAGTACTTGTCTTCAGATTGACTCACCTTTTTTCTTTAAATAATTTTTTAAAGAAACATCTCCACTGTAAAAGATGAGAGCTTGAGAGGCCTGCTCTGTTAAAAGGGAAATTCTGAAGGATTAGAGAGGTGTTAAAGACAAAACAACAAACTGAGGCTTTTGCCTTGAATAACCAGAAAGACCAATAGAAAATGGAAATGAAATAACTGCCTCACTACGTGATTCCACATCATCTAGTGCTAGGCTGGTGCACCGTCTCTAAAACCTACTCTCCTCAGAAGTATTCATCCCACACTTGGGGAACTGGACTAGACCATCAGAATCCTGCAACTCAGGTAATGACTCTGCTGAGATTAGTAAGTCTTGTTTTGGGGTTGAGGGGAGTCACATCCACACAGCAGCACAATACAGCAGTGAGGGAGTCAATCTCTTTATCTCCCTTCTAGTTCTGTCACCCATCACCTGTCATGCAGGTTCAGCTGGGTCACTTGCAACTGTCTACTTATCAAATTGGTGCAAGTCATTTTGAGTACAACTCTCTGGAACATCCACAGCTTCCACCTGCCAAAGGACACCTCAAGGTATTAGGATCTAGAAGTGAAGACGGACTGACAAACCAGAATATGACAGGTGAACAGAACCCCCATCCTTTATTAACTTCAACACTAGCTACTGTAAACAGTGGCCTTCAAAATCACCAGAGAAAGATTTACTGTAGAAAGAGAATAGGTTTTCAAAAGTACTTTCAAATAGACATCAGCTATATATGCATTTTCAAATAAAATATGTGAAGCAGAAGGGAAAGTTTTTCCTTACAGTGGAATGCTGGGAATTATGAATGCTGGGGATGAGAAAACATCCATTTTGCAACTACTACAAAATAATAATAACTAACTATACATTGATTAAACCAAGTGATCAAAATTAACATCACCAGTAAGGGGCAAACAGCCACCAAGAGCCTCTGGATGTGATAGATTGAGAAGGACCAATTTACTTCTAGAGTACTCACAAATCGAATCGTGAAGACACATCAAACAGACCCAAACTCAGGGAGATGCTAGAAAATACCTGGTCTACACAGGTGGCCAAATGTACCCTCCGACCAGGCCAGACAACAAAAGCTGATGAAGACGCTGCTGCCATGCACAAGGTGGGTCCAGGAGAGGGCAGTTGGTGGCCAGGTGGGAAGAAAAGCAGACACTTCTAAGGAGAGGCTGGTAACTGAAGACCCCTCAGATGCACAGCCTCAACAGAGATGTAGAATGCCTGGGCTCTAGTCAGTCGCAGTGAATCAAGATCATGCCACTGCACTCCAGCCTGGGCAACAGAGCTAGGCTCTGTCTCAAAAAATAAAAAATAAAAATAAATAAATGAAAGGAGAATAGGACTGCATGCTCACTCAAGCCCCTTCCAGCGCTTCGTTCCAGGGGGAGGAGGCCACGCTGACCCCCAAGGCCTCTGAGGAGGGGAAAAAACCAACAAAACCTGGCCTATAATCTTCAAAAATATCATGAAAGACAAAGACTGAAAGACTATTCCAGATTAAAGACACATGCCTACCAAAATACATAATCCTGGACTGTATCCTATACCAGAAAAAAGCTATGAAAGTTACTGAGACAGCTGACCCAACTAGAATATGGACAGAAGACTGGTAAAGGAATTTTATCAGTGTTAAATTTCCTGATTTTGATTACTTAAGTAACAGAATATCCATTTTATTTTAGGAAATACATACTTAGATGTTAAGAGGTGCGAGACACAATGTCTCTAACTTACTCCCAAATGGTTCAGAAAAAATATGTATATATGCAGATGAACAGTATATGACAAATGTCAACAACAGGTGATTAAGAAGAAAGGTGACCCGGAGTTCTTTACCACTCTTGCAAATTTTCCGGAAATCTGAAATTAGGTACAAGAAATGGCTATTCACTGCCCTTGTGGCTGCCAGCAAAGCCACCCAGTGTCCCCAATTTCTATGTGAACTCACCATTCTTCTGAGAATCCTTAACAGAAGCTTCTGTTCCTTTGGGTCCTCCTTGGATGTCAGCAAATGAGCAAAAATTTCCACATTTTCAGGAGAGAGGCTGTCTGGGTTTTCCCCTCCATACAGCTGAACCAGTATAGACAGGCACTTGGATGAAATGTCAAAAATCTCAGGATCTTCATTAGGAAGCTGAAAATTAACAAATAAGACCATTTAAATTTTGTTGAAGGTGGTATTAGTACTCAAAAAAACACAGTAAAATTTGGCTTGATGGGGGTGTCAGCCGAGTAGTCTGCTGAATACTTTTTACTTTTCTTTTCTTTCTTTTTTTTGGGACAGGGTCTCACTCTGTTGCCCAGGCTGGAGTGCAGTGGTATGATCACACCTCACTCTAGCCTTAACCTCCTGGGCTCAAGTGATCCTCCTGCCTCAGCCTCCTGAGTAGCTGGGAACAAAAGCACGCACCGCCATCTTGCCCAGCTAATTTTTTTTGGGGGGGTGGGGGTAGAGATATAGTCTCCCTATGTTGCCCAGGCTAGTTTTGAACTCCTGGGTTCAAGGAATTCTCCTTCCTTAGACTCCCAGAGTGCTGGGATTACAGGCATGAGCCACCGCGCCCGGCCTAAATACTTTTTAAAATACATCTTTTTCAAAGTATATATAGTTGCTCAAACAAAACTAACAGCACAAAATCAGAAGGTCATATATTCTTCTTTTTAAAAATTTTTTTTTATTATTTTATTTTTATTGGCACATAATTATACATTTTTATGGGGTACAGTGTGAGGTTTCAATACACATATACAATGTATAATAATCAAATTAGGGTAATTAACATATCCTTTACCTCATACATATATCCTTTATTTGTGGTGAGAACATTCAAAATCTTCTCTTCTAGCTATTTTGAAATATACATTATATTATTATTAACTATAGTGCAGCAAAACGCTAGACCCGTATTCCTATTTAATTGTAACTGTACCCATTGACCCGCTTCATAGTAACTCTATACTTAATCTTTTGAAGAACTACCAGACTGTTTTCCAAAGCTGCCACTTGTACCAGCTATGTATGAAAATTCCATTTTCACTAACACTTGTTATTATCTGTCTTTTTAGTTACAGTTATCCTAGTAGGTCTGGAGGGGTAACTCATTGTGGTTTTCTGACGTACTTCCCTGATGGCTAATGATGAGGGGTACCTTTTAATGTGCTGATTGGCCATTTGTGTATCTTCAGAGAAATGTCTGTGCAGACCCTTTGCCCATTTTAAAAATAGGTCATTTGTCTTTATATAGTTGAGTTCTAAGAGTTCTTTATATATTTTAAATACAAGTTCCTTAACAAATATATAAAAGTTTTTTTTCCTTTCTGCAAGTTGTCTTTTCACTTTCTTGATATTGTCCTTTGAAGTAAAAAATGTTTTTAATTTTGAAAACTCTGTTTTTTTAATACTTGGGTATATGTATGATTTCAGTGACATATATCTAAGATTAATGTTTTATTTTTGTTTTTTGGGAGACAGCATCTCTCTCTGTCACCCAGGCTGGAGTGCAGTGGTACAAACATAGCTTACTGCAGCCTCAACCTCCTGGCTTCAAGCAATCCTCCCACCTCAGCCTCCTGGGTAGCTGGGACCACAGTGGTACACTGTCACACCTGGCTAATTTTTAAATTTTGTGTAGAGACAGGTCTCACCATGTTGCCAAGGCTAGTCTTGAACTCCTGGGCTCAAGCAATCCTCCTGCCTTGTCTTCCCCAAAGTGCTGAGAGTATAGGCAAGAGCCATCACACCCAATCATGCCCATGTTTTCTTCTAAGAGCTTTATAGCTTTCGCTTTTTACATTGAGGTCTTTGATGCCTTTTGAGTTAATTTTTATATATGGTGTAAGTAGAGGTCCAATTTTATTCTTTTGCATGTGAATTAAACTTTTGAGATATTTGTAGGTTCACATGCAGTTGTAAGAACCAATACAGAGAGATTCCATATATACTTCACCCAGTTTCCCCAATGGAAACATCTTGTATAATAACTATGGCACAGTATCACAGCTCGGACATTAGCCATCAACCTTATTCTGATTTGACTAATGTTACATGTGTGTGCATATGTGTGTTTGTACACACTGTATTTAGCTCTGTGCAACTTAACCACACGTGTAGATTTGGTGACAACCACCACCACCAAGATAAAGAAGAGTTCTATCACAAGGATTCCATTATAGTAAGAGCCAACTCTCACTCTCCTCCATCCTGAACCACTGGTGACCACAAACCGGTTTGCCATTTTGTCATTTCAAGTATGTTACATAAATGGAATCACACTGTATATATGTTTTTTTTCACTCAGTATAATTTCTTTAAAATCCATCCAAATTTTTGTGTAACAATAGTTCATTTCTTTTTGAGTACTATTCCATGACATAGATGTACCATAGTTTAACTAACTCACCTATAAAGAAAATGTGAGTTGTTCCCAATTTGGAGCTATTCCAGATAAAACTACTGTGAACATTTGCACAAGTTTTCGCGTGAACATCAGCTTTCATTCCTCTGGGATAAATGCCCGAGAGTACAATGGCTGGGCTGTATGGGAGATCCATATTTAGTTCTTTAAGAAACTGTCAAACTGTTTTCTAAGGCAGCTGTAGCGTTTTACCATTTTACATTCCTAGCATCAATGTACAAAAGATCTAGTTTCTCAGCATCTCCACTAGCACTTAGCATTTTTTTGTTTGTTTGTTTGTTTGTTTGTTTGTTTGTTTTGCCACTCTGATAGATAGGTGGTGGTATCTCATTGTAGTTTAAATTCACATTTCCCTAATGGCAACTGATAGTGAACATCTTATCACCTATTCATGACTTTTGCCCTTTGTTAACTGGATGTTTGATTCTTTATTCTTGATATTTGAAAGTTCTTTAAATATTCTAGATACACCTTTCTTAGATATATGGTTTTGCAAATATTTTCTCCCAGTTTGTAGCTTGCTTTTTCATCCATTTTACTGAGTCTTTTGAAGAGAACAAAAGTTAATTTTGATGAAGTCCAATTACTGGTTTTAGTTCTTAGCAATTGTGCTTGTGGTGGCAAGTACAAAAAACTCTGCCAAAACACATGTCCTGAAGACTTTCTGCTATATTTTTTCTAAAGGTTTTATAGTTTTATATTTTACATTTAATTCACTTAATTGGTTAATTTTTATATAAAATATGAGGTTTAGGTAAAGGATTTTATTGTTGTTTAGTTTCGCCACTGGGTATCCAATTGCTCCAGCACCATTCTTGAAAAGGCTATTGTTGTCCTATGGTATTGCATGTTTAATGAACTGGCAACAAGAGAAAGTTGGTCTAAGAAAAGCAGAGGAAATTTGTCTCATAAGAATTAGAACCAAGGGGCTCCATAATCATCTGACATCAGTTCCATGTTGTATCTATGATGGTTAGAAATGTACATGACAGGAACTCTAGGAATCTTATGGATTCTTCTTTTAGGGTCTCTGGTCAACCATGGCCACAATGTGACACTTAATGCTGAGTTATTCTCTGTTTTAGGCAGTCTTCTGCATAGGTTCCTCTGTGTGTGCATGGTAACTTTTCAAATCTTGGATCCTTGATGATCCTTGGAGTCACTCAATACTTCTGCCCCGATTTCTCAATTTCAGCCATTATACAATCAGTTATACAAGGGATACACTTGGCATACAGACTGCTCATCACTGACTGCACTAAGTCCAGTTTGGCTTTAATGGAAAAGTTGATAAAGTTGGTATTGACAAGGATGTGGTAAGGTGGGCCCAGCTGTGTGATATATTGGAAAAATAAGCGGAACGGTGTTGAGAAACTTCTCCTTTAGCACACTAGGATCTTTTTCTTTCTTTTTAGGTTTTAATCTACCTTTTCTTTAAGCCTTTGATCTGAGACTAAGCATTCACTTCATGAGTGCATACTTCCTTGTTTTCTTTTGCTTCTCCATGGTCACGTCATACTCGTGTTTCTTCTGGAATCTATTAATTGTTAATATACAGAAATGCGATAGATTTTTTACTGAGGTATAATTGATATACAAAAACTTGCACATATTTAATGTATACATTTTGATGAATTTTGTTTATTGATCTTGTATCCTGAAAGCTTGTTGAACTCACTTATTAATTCTAGGAGTCTTTTTGAAGATTCTTCGGCATTTTCTACATAGATAATTGTGTCACCTGTAAATACAGATAGGCTTATTTCTTCCTTTCCAATGGGTATTCCTTTTCTTTCTTTCCGTACCCTATTACACTGGCTAGAACCACCACAAAGATGTTAAATGAGATTAGTGTGAGTAGACACTCTTGCCTTGTGCTCAATCTTAGGGAGAAAGGATTTAGTAATTCACTATTAAGTATCATGCTAGCTATAAATTTTTCATAGATGCCCTTTACCAGGTTGAGAAGATTCCCCCTCTAATCTTAGTTTGATAACTTTTTACCATGAATAAACGCTGGTGGTTTTGTCAATTACTTTTTCTGTATCAATCCATATGATCATGTAATATTTAATATTTAACCTGTTTATATGGTAAAATACATTAATTGATGTTTCAATGTTGAACAAGCCTTACACATCTGGAATAGCTCCTGCTCTGCTCATTCTCTTTATACATTGATGTATTCGATTTGTTAATATTTTGCTGAGGAGTTTTATATCTAAGTTTACAAGAGATACTGATTGTAAGTCTTTTTTGGAGAGGACTTTCTTTGTCTTGGTTTAGTATCAGGGTAATATCAGCCCCATAAAATGAGTTGGGAAATGTCCCCTCTTCTATTTATGTCTGTAATCCCAGCACTTTGGGCGGGCCAAGGCGGGCGGATCATCTGAGGTCAGGAGTTCGAGACCAGCCTGACCAACATGGAGAAACCCCGTCTCTACTGAAAATACAAAATTAGCCAGGCGTGGTGGCACATGCCTGTAATCCCAGCTACTCGGGAGGCTGAGGTGGAAGAATCATATGAACTTGGGAGGCAGAGGTTGTGGTGAGCCGAGATCATGCCACTGCACTCCAGCCTGGGCAACAAGAGTGAAAACTGAGTCTCAAAAAAAAAAAAGAGAGAGAAAGAAATGATATAAAATTGACATTTAATTCTTCTTTAACTGTTTGGTAAAATTTTCCAGTGAAATTATCTGGGCCCAGAGATTGCTTTTTAGGAGTATTAAATTATAAATTCAATTTCTTTAATGATTATAGGACTATTCAAGTGTTCATGTTGGTTGAGTTCCAGTAGTTTTGGAAGAATTGGCTCATTTCTTCCAAGTTACAGAATTTATGAACATAAAATTATTCACAGCTTTCCCTTATTATTCTTTAAATGGCTGATATACACTGACATCTCTTGTTTCATCCCTTATATTGATAATTTCTGTCTTCTCTCTTCTTTGTCAGTTGGATAGAGGTTTTCCAATTTTACTGATTTTTTTTCAGGGTCAGCTTTTTGTTTCATTGATTTCACTGTATTGTTCTCCTGTTTTCAATTTCATTGATTTCTGGTTTGATCTTTATAATTCCTTCCCTTTAGCTTGTTTTGAGTTAGCTTTGCTATTCTTCCAGTTTATGGAGGTGAGAACTTAGATTATTGATTTAAAATCTTTCCCTTTTTCACCTTTTGTCTATAAGCTTTTGGTTTTTTCTCTCAGGACTGCTTTTAGTTGTAGTCTACATATTTGGATGTTTTCATTTTCATTCAGTTCTATGCATTTAAAAAACTTCTTGTGTGACTTCCTCTTGGACCCATGAGTTATTAGTGTGTTTACTTTTTAAACGTTGGAAATTTTCCTATTGTCCTTCTCTTATTGATTTCTAGTTTGATTCCATTGTTATCAGAGAATAATGCTCTATACTATTTCAATTCTTTTACTATTTCTTGAAGTTTCTTCTATGACCTAGGATACAGTCTATTAGTGGTGCGTGTTCCATGGGCACTGGAAAAAAATGTGCATTCTGTTGTTGTGTGAAGTACTCTCTATATATCATTTATATCCTGTTGGTTGAGTGCATTGTTCAGTTTTTCTATATTCTTGATTTGTCTAGTTGTTCTATTAATTTGAAAGTGGGAAAGCCCCAACTATCATTGTTGACTTGTCTATTTATCCTTTTAGCCCTATCATTTTTTTTTACTTCATGTATTTTGAGGTCTTGTGGTTTGGAACGAATACATTTAAATTAGTTATGTCATTTCAGTGACTAGATCTTTTAATCATTAGGTAATGTCCCTCTCTGCCTCTGGTAATTTTCCCTGAAGTTGACTTTATCTGATATTAATATAATCACTCCTGCTTTTAAAAATATTTACATAATATACATTTTTCTTCCTTTTACTTTCACCGGCCTATATCATTATATTTGAGGTTTCCTGTAGACAGCATGCTGTTGGATCATGTTTTGTTACTCTGCTATGGTTTGAATGCATTCCCCAAAAAGCATATGTAGGAAATTTAATCCCCAGTGCAACAGTGTTGGGAGGTGGAACCTTTAAGAGGTGAGTAAGCCATGAGGGTTCCACCCTCATAAATGGTTTAATTCTGCCACAAAGGGAGTAGAGTCATTATCACAGGATTAGGTTCCTTATAAAAGGACAAGTTTGGGCTACCTGCTGCATATGTGCATGTGCTCATGCTCTCTCTGTTGCCCTCTTTGCACTTCCTTCATGTGATGCCTTCTGGCATATTATGACACAGTAAGAAGGCCCTTGACAGATGCCAGCCACCTGATTCAGACTTCCAAGCCTTCAGAACTGTGAGTCAATACATTTCTGTTCATTATAAATTGCTTAGCCTCTGGTATTATGTTATAGCAGCACAAAATGGACTAAGAACTCTAATCATCTATATTTTTAAAAAATGATTTCAACTTTTATTTTAGATTCGGGGGTAGATGTGCAGGTTTGTTACCTGGGTATACTGCATGATGCCAAGGTTTGGGGTCTAATTGATTCCATCACCCAGGTACTGAGTATAGTATTCAATAGTTTTCCAACCCTTGCCACCCTCTCTTTCTCCCCCATCTAGTAGTCCCCAGTGTCTATTTTTGCCATCTTTATATCCATGAATACCCAGTGGTTAGCTCCAACTTATAAGTGAGAACATGAGGCATTTGGTTTTTGTCCCTGTGTTAATTGACTTAGGATAATGGCCTCCAACTCCATCCATGTTGCTGCAAAGGACATAATTTCATTCTTTTTTATGGATGTGTAGTATTTTATGCTGTATATGTATCACATTTTCTTTATCCAATCCACTGGTAATGGGCACCTATGTTGATTCCATGACTTTGCTATTGTGAATAGTGCTGCAATGAACGTACAAGTGCATGTGTCTTTTTGGTAGAACAATTTGTTTTCATTTGGATATGTATCCAGTAATGGGATTGCTGAGTCAAATGGTAATTCTGCTTTAAGTTGAGAATTCTCCAAATGGCTTTCCATAATGACTGAACTAATTTACATTACCACCAACAGTGTATAAGCATCCTCTTCTCTCCACAGTCTCACCAGCGTCTGTTTTTTAACTTTTTAATAACAGCTATTCTGAATGGTGAGAGATGGTATCTCATTGTGGTTTTGATTTGCATTTCTCTGATGACTCATTATGTGGAGCACTTTTTCATATGCTTGCTGGCCGCTTGTATGTCTTGTTTTAAGGAATGTCTGTTCAAGTCTTCTGTCCATTTTTTAATGAGTTTTTTTGTTTTGTTTTCTGCTTTTTCAATTGTTTAAGTTCTTTATAGATTCTGGATATTAGACCTTCATCAGATACATAGCATGCAAATATTTTCTCCCATTCTCTAGGTTGTCTGTTTCTTTTGCTGTACAGAAGCGTTTTAGTTTAATTAGGTCCTGTTTGTCAATTATTTTGTGTGTTGCAATTGTTTTTGAGGATGTAGTCCTAAATTATTTTCCAGGGCCTATGTCCAGAGGGGTGTTTCCTAGGCTTTCTTCTAGGATTCTTACAGTTTGAGGTCCTACATTTAAATCTTTCATCCATTTTCAGTTAATTTTTGTATATAGTGAAAGACAGGGGTCAAGTTTCATTCTTTTGCATATGGCTAGCCAGCTATTCCAGCACCATTTATTAAACAGGAAATCCTTTTCCTGTTGCTTATTTTTGTTGACTTTGTTGAAGATCAGGTGGCTGTAGGTGTGCAGCTTTATTTCTGGGTTCTGTATTCTGTTTCATTGGTCTATGTGTCTGTTTCTCTAACAGTACCATGCTGTTTTGGTTACTGCAACACTATAGTATAGTTTGAAGTTGGTTAATGTGATACTTCCAGCTTTGTTCTTTTTGCTTAGAATTGCTTTAGCTATTTGAGCTCTTTTTGGTTCCATACAAACTTTAGAATGGCTTTTTCTAGTTCTGTGAAAAATGTCGGTAGCTTGATAGGAATAGCGTTGAATCTGAAAATTGCTTGGGCAGTTATCTCTGTCCTATAATTGGTGCATTTAGACCATTTACATTTAAGGCAAATACTGGGGAACTAGGGCTTAAGTCTAATGTGCAATTTTATTATTTGTCTTCTGTTTCCTGTTTCTCATTCTGCTCATTCTCTTTTTTCTACCTTCCTGTGGGTTACTTGAACATTCTATTTTTCCAGTCACGATAATTAAATTTATTTTACTCCCTGATTTATTATTAGTTTCCCAGGGCTGCCATAGCAAAGTACCACTAACTGGGTGTCATACACAATAGAAATTTACTGTCAAGTAGTCCTGGATGATAGAAGTCTGAAATCAATCTTCCTCAGAAACCCATAGGCGAATCCTTCTTTGCTTCTTCCTAGCTTCTAGTAATTTACTGGCAATTTTTGGTATTCCCTAGCTTGCAGTTGCATAATTTCAGTATCTTCCCTCATCATTTCATGGTGTTCTTGTGTGCCTGTGTCTTTACCTGGCCATACTCTTATAAGAACACCAGTCACACTGGATTTGGGGCCTACCCTTCTCAACTCTGCCTTTATCTCAACTAGTTACATCTGGAAAGATACCAGTTCCAAATAAGGTCACATTCTGAGGTACAGGGGGCTACAACTTCAAAATTTTCTTTTGTCTGTGTGTGAAGGGCACAATTCAACCCATTATACTTCGTATCATCTTTGCTTCTTCTGTGCTCAGCTGTTTTCTTTATTTCCTTGGTCTTTCTGCATCTTGCTGTTAGGCTTTCCCAAATGTCTTGTGGTCTTTGGTTTTCTATTTTATGACTGGAAGATTGGGTACATTATTACAGGCAGCTGGCTTGAACTTCCTATTTGTGCCTGTTTCTTTAAGGAGTTTCCCCGTTTGCCCACCCCACTTGCATTCTGTGTTTCCCTCAAACTCCCCAATGCTTCTCCCCTAGGCCAACCCCCATGTTAGAAATCACCTCAGCTAGACAGTTCGCCCTCTCTACAGTGCAGTCCCACAAAGCAGAGCAATGTGTATTAGGAGAGGGGTCTGATTGGCCTGTTTTGAATGTTAACCTTCAATTAGGCTGGTAGATGCCTAGGGCCTCTACCAATGTTCTACCTCACTCTGAGGTTATAGATCTTCTGCAGCTGTTCCTACCTTCTGCTTAGTTTTATCCTGTATACGTTCTGGGTGATAGGTTTCACCACCATTTCAATTCAGTTCCATCTGCTTTCTATCATCTAGTAATTGCACAACATTTCGTTTCCATTAACAAAACTTTTTCTGTTCTCCTAGCCTTGTAAGATACATTTAATCCTTCTCTATTTTCAAGAATTCAGATACTTGTTGAGATTGAAACCAGCTTCTATTTCAATTTATTCTAATACGTCTTTATTTTTTAGTTCAAATAACTGGAGGATGTTTATCATAATATTTTAAATGGCAGTTTATTTCCTGGATCCTTGTAGATCTGAAAATGTCTTTGTTTTTTTGTTTTGTTTTGCCACAAAAAATAAATATTGTGCAGATATAACATCTTTCTATTTTCCCTGGCACAACAGGTAAGGGTATACCCAACTTCCTGAAACAACAAACTAGCATAAAAATGCATGAAGCAATGGTTCTTAAGACAGTAGACATAAGATAATGAAGAACAGTGGTCCCTAAGAGATGGGACACAAATAGGGTGAGAGGTCTCCTGTGGTCCCAGATTAGAGACTTGAGAGAGTTTCCAGGCCTATGTAAAGGAAGAACAACAGAGGTGGATCCAAGTGGATTCCTTAAGATGAGGAGACAGAGTAAAAAGTCCTGCAAGACCAAGGCAGCTAGAGTTGATAGGACAAAGTAACAGAGACAACAAAGCAGGCCGAAGCTCATTCAGGAAGAAACAGATAACCTGGATAGCACATTATCTATTAGAGAAAATAAATTTATGGCTAAAAACCATCCTACAAAAGAACAACAACAACAACAACAACAAACATACTCAAGAGCCAGATGACTTTACTGGTGAATTCTACCAAACATTTAAGGAAAAATAATACAAATTCTACCATCTTCCACAAAACTAAGAAAAAGGGAACACTTCTGAACTCTTTCTCTGAGGTCAGTACTACCTTGATACCCAAACCAGACAAAGATATTACAAAAAACAACAACAAAAACCCACTATAGGCCAATATCCCTTAAGAATATACATGCCAAAACCCTCAACAAAATAGTAGCAAACCAAATCAGCAATATGTGAAAAGTATTATAGACCATTACCAAGTGGGATTTATCCTAGGAATTCAAAATTAGTTTAACATGTGAAAATCTATCAATATTATATGCAACAGCAATAGAATAAAGAACAAAAACTACATGACCCTCTCAATAGTCACACAAGAAGCGTTTCACAGAATTAACTATTAAAAACATTCAACAAATTAGGAACAGAAGGTAACTGTCTTAACTGATAAAGGACATCTATGAAAAACTTATTGCTAACGTACTTACTGGCAAAAGAGTGAACTCCCTTCCCCTAAGATCATGAACAAAGAGAGATGTCCACTCTTCCCATATTCATCATTATAATGGAGGCTCTAGCTAGAAAAATAAAAAGCACCGAAAAAGAAGTAAAACTCTACTCGCAGAAGATATAATCTTATACATAGAAAATCCTAAGGAACCCTTTAAAGAACTTTTAGGACAAATAAACAAGTTCATCAAGGTTGCAGGGTATGAGATCGATATACAAAAATCAATTGTATTTCCATACACTAACAATTAATAACCTAAAGTTGAAATTAAGAAAATAATTTCATTTGTAATAGCATTAAAACGAATGGCATATTTAGGAATAAATGCAGCAAAAAATATAATATATACTGAAAAGTACAAAACATTGTAAAAACATTTTAAAAAATTAGGCTGGGTGCAGTGGCTCACGCCTGTAATCTCAGCACTTTGAGAGGCCAAGGTGGGCGGATCACGAGATCAGGAGATCGAGACCATCCTGGCTAACACGTCTCTACTAAAAATACAAAAAATTAGCTGGGCGTGGTGGCAGGCGCCTGTAGTCCTAGCTACTCCGGAGGCTGTGGTAGGAGAATGGCGTGAACCCAGGAGGTGGAGCTTGCAGTGAGCCAAGATCATGCCACTGCACTCCAGCCTGGGTGACAGAGTGAGACTCCATCTAAAAAAAAAAAAAAAATTAAAGACAGTCTACATAAATGAGAAAATTTTCCATGTTCATGGATCAGAAGACTGAACACTGTTAAGATGACAACACACTCAAAACTGATCTATAGATTCAAAGCATTCTCTATCAAAATTATAGTTGTCTTGTTTGGCAGAAATTGTTAAGTTGATACTAAAATTCATATGGAAATGCCAGGAACCAAGAATAGCCAAAACATTACAAAGGACGAGCATGGTTGGAGGATTCCTACTTCCTAATTTTAAAATTTACTACAAAGCAACAGTAATCCAACAAATGTGGTACTGGCATAAGATAGATATAGAGACCAATGAAATAGAATTAGGAGCCCAGACAAACCTTTACATATACATCAGTTAGTTTAAACAACAGTGCCAAGACAATTCAATAGGGGGAAAATAGTATTCTCTACAAATGGTGCTGAGACAACTGGACATACAAAAAAATGAAATTGGACCCCACACCACACCATATATAAAAATTAACTTAAGATGGATCAAAACTTAATTAAGAGCTAAATGTGGCTGGGCGCTCTAGTCCCAGCACTTTGGGAGGCAAAGGCAGGTGGATTGCTTGAGCCCAGAAGTTTGACAACAGCCTGGGGAACGTAGCGAAACCCCATCTCTACAAAAAATACAAAAATTAGCCAGACATGGTGGCACACACTTATAGTCCCAACTTCTCAGGAGGCTGAGGTGAGAGGATGGATTGAGTCCAGGAGGCAGAGGTTGCAGTGAGTAGAGATCATGCCACTGCACTCTAGACTGGGTAACAGAGCAAGACTCCATCTCAAAAATAAATAAATAAATAAATAAATAAATAAATAAATAAATAAATAAATAAATAAATAATAAATGTATAAAACTTATAGATAACACAGGAGCAAGTCTTGTGAACTTAGGTTAGACAACAGTTTCTTATGTATGATGCTAATAGCACAAGCAACAAAAGGAAAAATAGATAAACTAGACTTCATCAAAATCTAAAACTGATTTGCTATAAAGGATATAACCAAGAAAGTAAAAAGACAACCCACAAGAGAAATATTTTATAAATCTGATACCTAAAAAGGGACTTGTATATACATGATATATAGTATTTCTTACAACTCACTAATTTAAAAAATGATCCGATTTTTTAAAGAGCAAAAGATTTTAACAGATACTTCTCCAAAGAAGGTATGAAAATAGACAATAAGAACAGGAAAAGATGCTCAATATCATTAGCCATCAAGAAAATGCAAATTAACGGCTGGGCACAGTGGCTTGCACCTGTAATCCCAGCACTCTGGGAGGCCGAGGCGGGCAGATCACCTGAGGTCAGGAGTTTGAGACCAGCCTGGTCAACATGGTGAAACCTCATCTCTACTAAAAATACAAAAATTAGCCAGGCATGGTGGCATGCACCTGTAGTCCCAGCTACTTGGGAGGCTGAGTCAGAAGAATTGTTTGAACCTGGGAGGCGGAGGTTGCAGTGAGCAGAGATCATGCCACTGTACTCCAGCCTGGGTGACAGAGCGAGACCCAGTCTCAAAAAAAAAAGAAAAGAAAAGAAAAGAAAAGAAAATGCAAATTAAAACCACCATGGGATATCACTTCATACTCCATAGAAGGACTACAATCAAAAACACAGACAGTATCAAGCAGTTGGTGAGTATGTGGAGAAACTGAAACCCTCATATACTGCTAGTGGAAATGTTAATGGTGCAGGCACTCTGGAAAACAGTCTGGCAGTTCCTTTAAAGGTTAGACATAGATTTACCATATGACCCAGATCCCAGGTATATACTGAACAAAAGAAAGTCTATGTTTACATAGCAATTTGTACGCAAATGTTCATAGCGATGTTATTCATAATAGCCAAAAAGTGAAAACAACTGAAATGTCCATCAACTGATGAATGGATACACAAATGCGATACACTCACATAATGGAATATTATTTAGGGATAACAAGGAATAAAGCACTGATCCATGCAACAAACATGAATGAATCCTGAAAACATAAAGCTAAGAGAACAAAAAAATCAAATTATATATTTCCATATATATGAAATATCCAAAAAAGGCCAATTTGTAGAAACAGAAAGTAAATTAGTGATTGACTACAGTTGTAGAGGGGAGGGAATGGGGAATGACTTTTAATGAGTACGAGGCTGCTGTTGGGGATGATGAAAATATTCTGGAATTAAATAATACCTGCACAATATACAAAAATATGGAATTATGTACTTTTGAGAGGTTAATTTTATGGTATGTGAACTACTGTGCAATAAAATTGTTGTTTTAAAAAAATGCTAATTGTACACGAAGTCTTCAAGAAAACTGAAAAGGAAGAAATACTTCCTAATTCATTCTCTGAGTTCAATATTATCCTGATACCCAAACTAGACAGTCACCTACCACCAGGGACAGGGAAAAATGAAACAAAACTAGACAAAGACAGCATAAGTAAATGCCATTCTTCCAAGTGTCTTTTTCTCTACATGGCTGTCTTCTCAAAACGACATCAGTCATATTGGATTGGGGACCCACCATACCCCAGTGTAACCTCATCTTAACTAACTATATCTGTAAGAACACTGTTTACAAATAAGGATATTCTAGAGGAGTGGAGGTTAGGACTTCAACATATCTTTTCCAAAGGACACAAGTTAACCCATAACAATGTACCCCAAATCACAAGATCATCTCAATAGAAAAAGTATTTGACAATATCCAACACCTATTTACAATGTGAACTAGGGGTGGAAGGGAACTTGTTGTAAACCAAAAACAAAATCCTAAGGTCCCCCAAACATCTGAATAGTCTTCTCCTCAGCCAGGGCACTCTATAACTGAACCTGAAAGACTGGTTCAGGGAAGTGGGGGGTCTAGACATGCCTTGTTATACCCTCCAGCATTAACATCAACACATACCTTTGGTCTGATAAGAAACATTTACAATCTATTCTCTGTGAAGTCTGCTACTTAGAGGCTTTATCTGCATGATAAAACTTTGTTCTCCACAACCTCTTATCATAACCCAGACATTCCTTTTTTTTTTTTCATATTGAGACAGAGTCTCACTCTGTCACTCAGGCTGGAGTGCAGTGGCGCTATCTTGGCTCATTGCAACCTCTGCCTCCCGGGTTCAAGCGATTCTCCTGCCTCAGCCTCCCGAGTAGCTGGGATTACAGGGATTACAGGTGCCACTGCGCCCATCTAATTTTTGTATTTTTAGTAGAGACAGGGTTTCACCATGTTGGCCCGGCTGGTCTCAAACTTCTGACCTCAGGTGATTCACCTGCCTTGGCCTCCCCAAGCGCTGGGATTACAGGCATGAGCCACCATGCCTGGCAAACTTTCTATTGATAATAACTCCTTCAACCAATTGCCAATCAGAAAAATTTTAGATCTAGCTATCATCTGGAAGCCTTCCCCACTCCCCTTTTCGTGGACGTTCCTCAACCTGAAAAAGGTTGTGTAGCAGACTGAATGCTTTCCCCTGAGATTACAAAGACAGACAGGATGTCTCCTCTCACCACTGTTTGGAAAATTCTGGCCAATGCAATCAGCACACCCACTACCTGAACCTCCAACAGATGCATCCAGATTGGAAAAGTAGTAGTATAGTAACTTTACTTGAGTAAGTCTGATCCTGTATGTAGAAAATCAGATGTAACTAACAAACAAGGTACTAGAGTCCATGAGTGAGTTTAACAAAGTTGCAGGATTCAAGAAAAACACACAAAATCAATTGTGATTTTCATGCAAGTAGCAATCAGAAATTGAAATTAAAACAATACCAGTATAATACCATCAAAAAATGGGAAATGTTTAGGGATAAATCTGACACAGGATGAAGGATATATATATATATGAAAAATATAAAATATTGCTGAAAGTAAAAAGGATTTAAATAAATGGAAAGCTATACCGTGTTCATTAGTCAGATAGCTTGATATTGTTCCCAATATTTTCCCCAAATTATAGATTCAACACAATCTCAATACCAAATCTCACAAGTTTTTTCTGTCAAATCTAACTTTACTGCAAGCATTCTTATTAGCCACCTCAAATGCTTTATTTGGAGAGATGATATATAAAAGAATACACACATACAACTTGGAAATACTTCATAGTAAACTTACATTTGAATGTTAAAACCTGTTCTACAACAATTTAAAATCACAGTTGTGTTGTATTTACTTCCTGTTATCCAATCTACACAATATAATGCATTTCAAAATCTTTCACATTTTATATTCTATTTTAAAAATAATGCCTGGTGCAGTGCTTTGTCAAAAAGTATATGAAAATATTTATTTTCAGAAAAGATATTAACTAGCCAAGAACGAAAAAAAATAATCACTTAATTCTACCTTTTTTATACTACCAAAAAGCACTTGAAGAAGAGACTCGTCCATTTTGTTAGGACATCTTTAACAAAAGATTTCCCATTAGGCCATCAATACTGTTCCGCTTCACTTTCATATATCACTCCTGCCCAAACTCAGCTGAAGAGGCAGCAGAAAATATCATTAGGCTGATGAATGGTGGTAATTCCAGATGACACAGCTCAAGGAAACACTATTTGCCCAGGGCCTTGACACTGTCCCCTTTCTCTTCAGAAGGATACTTGGTCTCCTTCGATCCCAGGCACACCATATTTTTAAATGTGGGAATTTAGAAGGCAGAAAACCTGCCACCATTTTTTTTTTTACTAATTTAGTTTTAAGTCTACGTATCACAGAATAGAGTGCCAGGGTGTTAAAAAAGAAACGTAAAAACAAGTTGAAAATCACAGATAGGTAAGCTCAACCTTGCCTTCTGGGCCTCCTTCACTGCCCTAATTAACTTTCCTAAGGCTCTTTCCACGTGTATTATGAACAGACAGTTTCATGTCAATAACGAAAGAAGTGGAAAGCATCACTCATTTAAAAAGTCATAACCATCAATACAGGAGATTTAAACAATTCTACTGAAGCAACGAAGTTTCAGAAACCACAGAGGATAAATGTGTTAATAGTGAATGCTAGGATGCTGAGTTCTGTGGAAAAGCTCTGGCCTGATCATGTCTTTTCTGCTCTCCCTACTTTAGACATTCAGGTGCATTCTGCCACCACTAGATGAGTGACATGGGTTTGAGACAGCCACCCAAGAAGTAACCAATGCTCTACTATGCTCCATTGGGCTCCTACAATCCATTTCCCCATCTCACCAGCACCCACCTCTGCCCCTTGCACATTAAGCCTAAGCACTGGCCTTCCCTCGCTCCTCTAAACTTATCAGGCATGGTGCCGCTCAGGGTATTTGCATCTGCAATCTCCTCTGCCTGGGTGTTCACTGTCTATTTTCAGAAGGGTGCCTCCACATACACATGACTCAGTTGAAAGGTCACCTCCCAAGAGCGTTCTTCCCTGGCCTCCTAATACAAAGATCCTCATCTTATTCCCACTCTGCCTCTCCCACCACCAAAGCCATTCTGCAATGCAGGAGCACCTCTTCCTTTTCACTATTCAGACCACTCGTCACTCCTAGAAATGACCATGTCCATTCATTTGTCTCAGCCCATGGAAGCTGACTCTCCGCCTGTCTTGTGTACCTGGTAGACCGCAGCCAGCAGATGATGTGCCAAATTAAGCATGCCGATGAAAACACCCCAATGGCAAGTGATCCAGAGCCAAAGAATAGTGAGAAAAGAAATACCCTCAAGTAATGCAAATAATGTGAATTTTTATGTCAAACATTATTGTTCCAATGACTTTCATAAAGTAACTCCCCTCTAGGAAAAAATGTGGCTTTATGATCTTTATAAAATCACACTGAAAAGTCACACATTTCTATGAAAATGGCCATTCTGATACTGCAGTAACAATAGGAACACTGTGTTAAACACATAAATAAAAGGGTGTGGATCTAGGACAAGAGCTTCAAGACCTGACAGAGGAGATGTAAACTGCTAGGCCCTGGGACAAATTTGTCACCACAGACTTGTTTTACTTGGTCTGGCATATTTTAAAGATTTAATATCGGTTTCCAACATTTAAAAATTGGAATATTTCACATAAAAACTCATATTTCCTATATTTTTTCTGTAAAATCAGAAGTGACCACCACAGGTCCTCATTACTTTGTGGCAAGCGCTGAGCAGAGCTTAGCCTGGCAGGGACTCTCCTAGGTCCCCGCCCTCCCAATTTCTTCATACCTAGAATGACGCCCTCACGTAACAAAAGGCCTCTTTCAAGCATTTGATTTTTCAACTGCTATACCCCTCAAAACAAAACTATTTGCTTCTAGTGGCTCTTCCCTTTGAATACTTTACAACAGAAAAATGGTCAAATTTCCAGAGTGACATAGGTAATACTTAGTGATACTACAGAAGTTTACTATAGTGCTGGAAGAAAAAAGAAAAAGAGAAAAGAGATCCACAATAAAATTATTAGGAAACAGAGCCTAGTAAGGAACTAGGGATGCCTGTGGGAAAGAAAGGGCTGCAACACTGGGCCTGAAATGCCCCATGTGAAACAGGGAAACACATGACCAATGTACCTACTTTAATTACCCAGGAGGAAAAGGAGGGAGAAAGGGGGACCCAAGTTTGTCCAAACGAGACAGCATTTGGGCATGAAAGAGACTAGAGTTAGAATAAGGAATTAAAGCATTTGCTTAGCTGAAAGTGCACTAAAATGTACATGTGATAGGAGCATTACCAAAAGGACGCCATGGTTACAGTCCTTGAGGAGCACCAGGTGAAGACATGGAATGCATTAGAGCTAACAGGAGGCTACTGGGGGCCAAGGAGTGACCACCTGCAAACCCACTCTCTTCTGCCTCTATGCACGTGAGAGACAGTCAACAGTGAAAGGTACGTTGATGCACTGAATCATTCTGTTCTGCACAGCACTTGTTCCAGGAGAAACTCCAGAGACATCAGACTTAGATGTGATTCTGGAAGGGAGAAAAAGCTTTCTACTAGTAACTGAGCTAAGATAAGGATGTTAGGGGTCTAGTAAGGAGAGATCATCAGTGAAACTGTCAGGGAAGAGAGCCTGGTAAAGGAATGGGAATATGTCTAGAAGCTCAGGAAAGACAAGGTGACAAAACATAGCTGAAACACCTGAAAGAGGGAGGAAAATGCGACTCAGGTAGCTTCCTGAGGAGAGGTATGGGGTTAGAGGAGGCTGTGACTAGGTATGAAGAGCTCACAAAAGGCCAGGGTTAGCCTAGTGTAGGGGAAAACACATCTCTGAGCAGTAAGGCTCTCTCTGGGAGAGCTCCAAGAAGGCAGATAACTGACTGTACTTAATGCAGACAGGCTGACTCTGCAAACCCTGGGTGCCTGTTACTTTTTGAGGTACACAGAGGCTCCTCCCATCTAGGCAGCAGGAAGCACAGAAAAGGCAGGTGAGCACACATGCAGTTCTTTTAAGAGCTGATACCAGAAGTGACACACATCACTTCTGTTCGCTTCTCACTGGCTTGACTTTGGTCAGTCATATGGTCACGTCAAGGCAAAAGGGAGGCTGGGAAATGTAGTTTTTATTCTGGCTATTGAAAGAGCTAAAAACATACTAACTACTCTGGTATATTGTCTACTATTTAAGTTAAAGCCACTTAAAAAAACAGCAGGTGCAAAAAGATCACTCTGACTTTCGTGCTGTTTTTCAAAAGCAGGAGATGAAATTCCCATGCGAAAGATAACACATTCTTATCATTAAGGATGAGCAAGTTGAGGCTAAGGGAATTCTGTTCTAACAAGCCTTGTTAAGGTAACCCTTACCTTCCTAGTTACTTCCATACCCAATAATCTACCTTAGTCCATGCTCCTTTGCCTTACCACATTTTCACAACTACAAGGTGACTCTTGAACAACACAAGGTTAGGAGCACTAACCCTGTGCTCCTAACACAGTTCAAAATCTGCATATAACTTTTGACTTCTCCCAAACTTAACTACTAATAGCCTACTGTTGATTGGAGGCCTTACTGATAACATAAACAGTCAATTTACACATAGACTAGTACTGCATGTATCTTATACATTCATGACATACTTTTTTCTTAATGGGGTGGGTATTTCTAGGCTACACAGTTTGCAAGTTTTTTCAAACTGTCACAAATCTGCAAAAAGTTTTTAAAAGTCCACATATAAGTGGACCTGCACAGTTCATACCCGTGCTGTTCAAGGGTCAACTATACTACTCTTTGTCCAGTTCAGTATGTAAGTGACTGCTTTAACTATTTCATTCTGGTCTTCATTTCCTAATCTAGTCTTCATTTCCTTATGAGAACTCCCATGCCATGTAAAAACCTATTCTAAAGAAATGTGTATGCTTTTAATCTATCTTATGTCAATTTAATTCTTGGGACCACTCAGGACCCTAAGAGCATGGAGGTAGAGTTTTGCAGTCCCTACAGTATTTACAGGAGAATGGATATTGATGGAGAACTTGAAGTTTCTGACAAATGCACCTACTACGAGTCAGGCATTGTCCTGATGCTAAGGAACAGGCGGACCACACAGGTGAAGCCCCTCCCCCTCCTGGAGCTCTCACTCTAGAGTGGCTGGCAGACAGTGCATGACTGGGCACATTATAAAATGTCAGGCCATTTTACATAGAGTTGTTAGAAAAGGGTTCTTTGAGAAGTGTTCTTTGGACAGACAGCCGATGCAAGTGAGGGAAAGAGACATGTGAATGTTGGAGGAAACAGCCTTAAAAGGTTAGAACACCAAGTTCAAAAGTCCTGTGGCATTACTTTAGAATGCATCAAAAAGTAAGATGGATTGGTAGATAAATGGATAAATGATAAAATAAATGTAGAAAACTGTTAAACAATGCAGGTGGCAATTATATATGTGCTTATTGTAAACTGTCAGTCTGAAATTCTTTCAGCTCTTCTGTTTGAAAACTTTCATAATAAAAATGTTGGGGAGAAAAAAAGCCCCATTGACAGCAGCGCGCTTGGTGTTTCTGAGGACCAGCGGGGAGGCAGCATGACTCACTGAATGTGCAGAGAGAGGCTAGAAAACAAGGTCAGAGAGGAGAGTAGGATCACATGGAGCCTGCAAAAAGGTCAATCAGATCACCATCCTATGGCTCACACCACCACTGGCTCAGACACTCTCATGGAGGTATTATTTAGGCAACAGATTTATAAGAATGGAATTCAGGGGACAGGTCATGGCTAATGATACAAATTTGGAAATCCTCAAAGCACAGACACCAGGGAAAGCAAGCAGCTGAATGACATCACCTGTGGTTAGAGGTGGTAACACTGCCCTGCAGTGGTGGCGGTGGAGCTTGGAAAGTTTGTCCTTAGGGAAACCTCACCATCACTTCTACCACCGACACTCTGCGGAAAATCAGGACTACTTTACTCAGGGGTACTGTCTGATTTCTGCTCAGCTTCAGCTTCGCTGGAGAAAAGTGCTGGCATCACTGTGAAGGCACAGGGGCACATGCTGGGCTGCTTGGTCTCTGGCATGCGATAACTGAGGAAGGGCGTAAGAGGGATGAAATGGCAGAGCTGTTCCTTATAGACTTCTGAAAATGCCCCTTTCCATCTCCTCCTGAGGCCAGGGGTGCTGTGGGGTTTCTGTGGGAAAGCCACTGCCCACCGCCACTGTGACCCCTCACAGGGTGTTTTGGCACTGGGCTTCCTCCGCCCTGTGCCAAAGGCTTCCATATGCCTCCTGTCTCCTAGAAGTAGGTTGAAATCTTAATCTGCCACTGACTTCGTTTTCCACTTTCCCTTCATTAATGTCAGTTTATTCCTTTTTGAGTTCCTCTATTTTTCTCTAAAGAGGTCCTGTGAGAGACAGGAGATAAATGTAAGGAAAAAAAAGAGTAACAAAACGAAGGCTTTCTGCTCAAAATTCTCTTGGTTAGTCTCTCATATTTATTTTGTAGGATAATGTTTAATACACTTAAAAAAAAAGGTTGGTGAGATTATACTTACTTTAAATTTCTATTTTAATTTTGGAAGAATTCATATTTTTAATGGTAGTCTTCCCACCACATATCTGGCACATCTGTGATTTCATTTACATCATATTTTACGTCTTCAAATTTTTCCTATAGTTATCAATGTACAAGTAATTATGACTTGTATTTTCTTGTTATCTTTATTTTTGGCCATTTTATAGGATGATTTCACACTTCTATGAAAGGGATTTTCCCCTATTTCCAGTTCTTTCTTTCTTTCCTTTCTTTCTTTTTTCTTTGTATTTTTTTTTTTTGAGATGGAGTCTCACTCTGTTGCCCAGGCTGGAGTGCAGTAGCACAATCTCGGCTCACTGCAACCTCCACTTCCTGGGTTCATGAGATTCTCCCGCCTTGGCCTCCCAAGCAACTGGGACTACACAGGCACCCACTACCATGCCTGGCTAATTTTTATATTTTTAGTAGAGATACCACTTCACAATGTTGGCCAAGCTAGTCTCAAACTCCCAATCTCAGGTGATCCACCTGCCTCGGCCTCCCAAAATGCTGGGATTACAGGTGTGAGCCACCATGCCCAGTCTGGTTCTTTCAATTTAATGTCAGTATTAAAAAAAAAAAAAAAAATCCGGTCAGATGTGGTGGCTTGCACCCATAATCTCAACACTTTGGGAAGCTGAGGCAGGCAAATCACTTGAGGTAAGGAGTTTGAGACCGGTCTGGCCAACAAGGTGAGAGTCTGTCTCTACTAAAGATACAAAAATTAGTTGGGTGTGGTGGTGCATGGCTGTAGTCCCAGCTACTCAAGAGGCTGAGGCAGAAGAATCGCTTGAACCTGGGAGGCAGAGGTTGCAGTGAGCTGAGATCACGCCACCGCACTCCAGCTTGGGAAACAAGTAAGTGAGACTCCGTCTCAAAAAAAAAAGAAAGAAAGAAAAGAAAGGCTATTAATTTCTGTGTATTATATAATGCCTGCTTACTAAAATTTGCTGTTTAGGACCAACGAATTTTTTGTTGTAATTTCTTTTTTCTAGGTATAAAAATCTTATTAACGGCAAATAATGATTTCAGACTGCAGATTTATTTCTCTCATCTTACAGCATTACCTATATCATACCACCCCCACACTCCCCATCACTATTGACTAGTAGTGGCATTCTTCTTTTGCAATTTTAATGAAAATGCGTTTACAGTTTCTTTATTTAAAATGTTTACTATTGACTTTAAGAAAATAAGCTTCAACATGTTTGGGAGATTCACGCTATCTTAAACGGAGTTCTAAAAAACGAAGAATTGCTAGCTGAACTTTCTAGCATCAATAATTATAATCATGTTTTTGTTCGCCTTCAATTTCTTAAAATATTAGATGATGTTTTTCTAGTGCTTGAACTATTCCTGAATTCCAGAATCAAATCCTATTTGGTTACATTAAGTAACGTACTGCTGGATTTAATTTGCTTTTTTCGGGGGAAGGAATTTTCTTGCCTATATTCCTAAATGAAAGTTATCTTCAATTGTTCTGTGCTGTTTTAAAGTAGGTTATGGTATGAGACTTATTATAGCTTCATGAAAATGAACCAGGAAGCTTAACTCTCTCTACACTCCAAATCATTTAGATAGCATAGGAGTTACCTATTTCTTGAAAATTTTGAATGCACATATAAAACCATCTAAGCTTGACAACATTTTATTTAAAGATCTTGTAGATGCAAAATATCAGATCACCATGATCCACTTGTTTGTTGTTTGTTTTTTCATATTAGAAGTTTTTTTTTTCTTTTGGTAAGAACTAACAGAATTCTGGTATTTACCCTTTAAACTGGCAGCCCTTCTAACTGCTTGTGAGAGAAATCTTAGCAGAATAATAAAGAGAAAAATGTTTCATCTTTCCCTGCAGCTATGGAAAAGCAGATTCTATTCTCTGTCGTAAATAGTCCTTGAAAGTGTTATTTCTAATAAAGAAGTCTTGTAAGATACCTAGAAGGCAGAAAGGGTGATCATGTCCTGTGAAATCAACATTTATCTTTTAAAACATAAGAAATTCTGATTGGTTGTCTTACCTAACAATGTTTGCTTTGGTGATACGTATATTCACATCTTTGAATTGCTACAGGCTATAAATACTTGCAAGGTTTCTTTGTTGGATCTTTTCTTTTCTACCTGCTTGTGGTGAAATTACACCTTGCAGATTCCTATTCCTATTTAAATAGAGGTTGAGATGCTTAAATCATTAGATGATCACATTTTAAGAACTCTGAAGTTTGATATTTTTATCTATTCTGATGTCAATTTTGATAATTTATAGTTTTCTGTAAAATCATCTACTTCTCTATATTTCCACATTTAATGCCTTAACATTACACATATTCATATGCCTGTATTTCCTTTCTCTTTCTTACCGCTATAGCCACAGTCCAAATTGAAAGTTTGTGATATGTCATTTTTACCTATCAAATGGACAAAAAATTTTTAAGATTCAGGAAATGCAGTGCTGCTGAAGATGTAGTAAAGCAGGTACTTTATTTATACACTGTTTAATTAGAATATAAACTGTTAGAATCTTTTGAGAAGTTATATGGTAATTAGTACTTATAAAATAAAAATGTGTTTATATCTAACGATCTCACTTTTGGAGTTTATCTAATCAAAGGAAATTCAGAAGTACCACACAAAGATGTGTTTTGTACTACATTTATAATAGAAAATAACTAGAAACAATCTGAATGGCCATCCATCAGAAGACATTTGAATCAAATAAACCATTGTACATTCACACTATAAAATGCCACGCTATTAAAAAGAATGAGATTGACATGTAAGTACAGACTTGGAAAAGATGTCCATAATATTGAAATAAATAAAAATAAAAGCAAGTTAAAAATATGTATACTATCTTGTTTATGGTCCTATTTTTAGAAATGAAAGCGAAAACCAAAGAAAGAAAATCACTGAGATAAGTGCTTATGACAGTAAGCAGGGAAAAGGATGCAAGGACACGTGCCAAATGTAAACAAGGGTTACACTGGGGGTGGAGTCATGACAGAGGAAGACTTCAGTTAAATAACTTCTACACTGCTTGAATTGTTATAATATACTTATGGTATGTTTTCTAATTCAAATGTCTGATATAAATCTGTCTTTCCTACCCCTAAAATTTAAAAAAGGGAAAATTTGCTAGGCACCCTGTGTAATCGCCCTCATTTAGTGGTCAAATCCAAGACTTGCTACAAGTAATGGAAAAGATGGGAAGGGCTCAGGCTGCCTTTAACAACTCTAATAATAGAGCATCATGGTTTGTATGACCATCAAATGAGGAATAAAGAAACTTGAAAATTTGGCTTTTTGGTTATAAGATTCAAAAGTGTCTTGTGGAGGAGGGGCCAAGATGGTCGAATAGGAACAGCTGCAGTTGGAGGCTCCCACCAAGAAGAATGTAAACAGCAAGTGAACCTTGTACCAGCAACTGAGGTATACAGCTTCTCTCACTGGGACTGACTAGGTGGTTGTCTTGACCCATGGGGAGTGAGGAAAAGCGAGGTGGTACAACAGCACACCTGGGAGGCACACAGGGCAAGGGAGCTCCCATCCCCAGCCAGAGAGGCAGTGAGTGATCATGCTACTCTGCCCGGGAAACCACACTTTTTCCATGGATCTATGTGACCCACAGATCCTGTCATGAGCCCACGCCACCAGGGCCTTGGTTCCCAAGCACAGAGTTGTGCAGATTCTCAGTGGCCACTTGGTTGGAGACAACCTAAGATTACACAGTTCTTGGGGGAAGCGGTGGTCATCACCACTGTGACTGCCTGTTGTCTCCGACAACTGAACTTCCTAGGTATTTTATTCACTTTGAAGCAATTGTGAATGGGAATTCACTCATGATTTGGCTGTCTGTTTGTCTGTTATTGGTATACAGGAATGCTTGTGATTTTTGCACATTGATTTTGTACCCTGAGACTTTGCTTAAGTTGCTTATCAGCTTAAGGAGATTTTGGGCTGAGACAATGGGGTTTTCTAAACATACAATCATGTCATCTGCAAACAGGAACAATTTGACTTCCTCTTTTCCTAATGAATACCCTTTATTTATTTCTCCTCCCTGATTGCCCTGGCCAGAACTTCCAACACTATGTTGAATAGGAGTGGTGAAAGAGGACAACCCTGTCTTGTGCCAGTTTTCAAAGGGAATGCTTCCAGTTTTTGCCCATTCAGTATGATACTGGCTGTGGGTCTGTCATATACAGCTCTTATTATTTTGAGATACATCCCATCAATACCGAATTTATTGAGAGTTTTTAGCATGAAGGGCTGCTGAATTTTGTCAAAGAACTTTTCTGCATCTATTGAGATAATCATGTGGTTTTTGTCTTTGGTTCTGTTTATATGCTGGATTACGTTTATTGATTTATGTAGGTTGAACCAGCCTTGCATCCCAGGGATTAAGCCCACTTAATCATGGTGGATAAGCTTTTTGATGTGCTGCTGGATTCGGTTTGCCAGTATTTTATTGAGGATTTTTGCATTGATGTTCATCAGGGATATTGGTCTAAAATTCTCTTTTTTGTAGTGTCTTATGCCAGGCTTTGGTATCAGGATGATGTTGGCCTCATAAAATGAGTTAGGGAGGATCCCTTCTTTTTCTATTGACTGGAATAGTTTCAGAAGGAATGGTACCAGCTCCTCCTTGTACCTCTGGTAGAATTCAGCTGTGAATCTGTCTGGTCCTGGACTTTTTTTGGTTGGTAGCCTATTAATTATTGCCTCAATTTCAGAGCCTGCTTTGGTCTATTCAGTGATTCAACTTCTTCCTGATTTAGTCTTGGGAGGGTGTATGTGTATGTGTTCAGGAATTTATCCATTTCTTCTAGATTTTCTAGTTTATTTGCATAGAGGTGTTTATAGTATTCTCTGATGATAGTTTGTACTTCTGTGGGGTCAGAGGTGATATCCCCTTTATCATTTTTTATTGCATCTATTTGATTTTTCTCTCTTTTCTTCTTTATTAGTCTTGCTAGTGGTCTATCAATTTTGTTGATCTTTTCAAGAAACCAGCTCCTGGACTCATTGATTTTTTTGAAGGGTTTTTGTGTCTCTAGCTCCTTTGGTTCTGCTCTGATCTTAGTTATTTCTTGCCTTCTACTAGCTTTTGAATGTGTTTGCTCTTGCTTCTCCAGTTCTTTTAATTGTGATGTTAGGGTGTCAATTTTAGATCTTTCCTGCTTTCTCTACTCATCTAACAAAGGGCTAATATCCAGAATCTACAAAGAACTCAAACAAATTTACAAAAAAAAAAAAAAAAACACAAACAATCCTATCAAAAAGTGGGCGAAGGATATGAACAGACACTTCTCAAAATAAGACATTTATGCAACCAACAGACATATGAAACAATGCTTATCATCACTGGCCATCAGAGAAATGCAAATCAAAATCACACCAGTTAGAATGGTGATCAATAAAAAGTCAGGAAACAACAGGTGCTGGAGAGGATGTGGAGAAATAAGAACATGTTTACACTGTTGGTGGGACTGTAAACTAGTTCAACCATTGTGGAAGACACTGTAGTGATTCCTCAAGGATCTTGAACTGGAAATACCATTTGACCAAGCCATCCCAGTACTGGGTATATACCCAAAGGATTATAAATCATGCTGCTATAAAGACACATGCACATGTATGTTTATTACAGCACTATTCACAATAGCAAAGACTTGGAACCAACCCAAATGTCCATCAATGATAGACTGGATTAAGAAAATGTGGCACATATACACCATGGAATACTATGCAGCCATAAAAAAGGATGAGTTCAAGTCCTTTGTAGGGACATGAATAAAACTGGAAACCATCATTCTCAGTAAACTATCGCAAGAACAAAAAAACCAAACACTGCATGTTCTCACTCAAAGATGGGAATGGAACAATGAAAACACTTGGACACAGGGACGAGCACATCACACACCGGGGCCTGTCGTGGGGTGGGGGTAGGGGGGAGGGATAGCATTAGGAGATATAACTAATGTAAATGACGAGTTAATGGGTGCAGCACACCAACATGGCACATGTATACATATGTAACAAACCTGCATGTTGTGCACATGTACCTTAGAACTTAAAGTATCATTAAAAAAAAAAAAAAAGAAATGTGACTAGTACAAAATGAGATGTACTGTAAATATTAAGTACACAATGGATTTTTTTTTTTTTTTGGAACAAAGTCTTGCTCAGTCACCCAGGCTGGAGTGTAGCAACATGATCTAGGCTCACTGTAGCCTCAATTTCCGAGGCTCAAGCCATCCTCCCATCTCATCTCAGCCTCCTGAGTAACTGGGACAAAAGGTGCATACCACCACGCATAGCTAATTTTGTTTTTTTTTTTTTTTTTTTTTGTAGAGACAAAGTTTCACTGTGTTATCCAGTCTGCTCTCAAACTCCTGGACTCAAGCAATTCTCCCATCTCAACCTCTCAGAGTGCTGGGATTACAGTTGTGAGCCACCATGCCCAGCCCACACTGGATTTTAGGGACTTAGTATGAAAGAATGTCAATGATCTCATTAAAATGTTTTATATTGACTTCATGTTGAAATAATAATACTTTGGCTATATTAAGTCAAATAAAAATATTACTAAAAAAAGAAAAACAAACAAATAGAAAGCAATAACTACAGCATCAACAGGAAACTCCCCAAGAAAACCCCATCCAAAGGTCAGCAGCCTCAAAGATCAAAGCTAGATAATCTCACAAAGATAAGAATCATCAAAAAAAAAATGCTGAAAACTGAAAAAAACAGAGTGTCTCTTCTCCTCCAAATGATCACAATACCTCTCCAGCAAGGGCAGAGAACTGGGCAGAGGCTGGGATGGCAGAATTGACAGAAGTAGGCTCCAAAGGTGGGTAATAATGAACTTCACTGAGCTAAAGGAGCATGTTGTAACCCAATGCAAAGAAGGTAAGAATCATGATAAAACATTACAGGAGCTGTTAACCAGAAAAACCAGTTTACAGAGGAACATAAATGAACTGATGGAGCTGAAAAACACAAGAACTTCACAATGCAACCACAAGTATCAATAACCAAATAGACCAAACAGAGGAAAGAATTTCAGAGCTTCAAGACTATCTTACTGAAATAAGACAGGCAGACAAGATTAGAGAAAAAATAATAAAAAGAAATGAAAAAAATCCTCTGAGAACTATGGAATTATGTAAAAAGACCAAATCTATTACTGATTGGGGTACCTGAAAAGAGACAGGGAGAATGGAACCAAGTTGGAAAACATACTTCCAGATATCATCCAGGAGAACTTCCCCCAACCTAGTCAGATAGGCTAACATTCAAATCCAGGAAATGCAGAGAACTCCAGTAAGATATTCCATGAGATCAACCCCAAGACACATAATCATCAGATTCTCCAAGGTTGAAATGAAGAAAAAAATATTAAGGGCAGCCAGAAAGGCTAGGTCATCCACAAAGGGAAGCCCATCAGACTAATGGCATAGCCTCTCAGTAGAAATCCTACAAGCCAGAAGAGATTGGGGGCCAGTATTCAACATAATTCCCAAAGAAATGAATTTCCAACCCAGAAATTCATATCCAGCCAGACTAAGTTCATAAGTTAAGGAGAAGTAAAATCCTTTTCAGACAAGCAAATGCTGAGGGAATTCATCACCACCAGGCCTGCTGTGCAAGAGCTCCTGAAGGAAGCACTCAACAGGGAAAAGAAAAACCATTCCCAGCCACTGCAAAAACATACTGAAGTACAAAGACCAATGATACTATCGAGCAACTACATTAACAAGTCTGCAAAATAACCAGCTAGCATCATGATGACAGGATCAAATTCACACATAACAGTATCAACCTTAAAAATGTAAAATAGGCTAAACGCCCCAATTAAAATGGCAAGCTGGATAGAGTCAAGATCCATCAGTGTGCTGTATTCAAGAGACCCATCTCACATACAAAGACACACGTAGGCTCAAAATAAAGGGATGGAGGAAAATTTACCAAGCAAATGGTAAGCAGAAAAAATCAAGGGTTGCAATCCTAGTTTGTGACAAAACAGACTTTAAACCAACAAAGATTAAAAAAGACAAAGAAGGGCATTACGTAATGGTAAAGGGGTCAATTCAACAAGAAGAGCTAACTATCCTAAATATATATGCAACCAATACAGGAGAACCCAGATTCATAAAACAAGTTCTTAGAGACCTACAATGAGACTTAGACTCCCACACAATAATAGTAGGAGACTTTACCCCACTGTCAATACTACACAGATTGAGACAGAAAATTAACAAGGATATTCAGGACTTGAATTCAGCTCTGAATCAAATGGATTTGATAAATATCTACATAATTCTCCCCAATAAACAACAGAAATATACAGTCTTCTTGGTGCCAAATGGCACTTACTCTAAAATTGATCACATAATTTGAAGTAAAACACTCAACAAGTGCAAAAGAACTGAAATTACACCAAACAATCTCTCAGTCCACAGTGCAATCAAATTAGAACTTAAGATTCAGAAACTCACTCAAAACCCACAACTACATAGAAATTAAACAACCTGCTCCTGAATGACTCTTGGGTGAATAATAAAAATTAAGACAGAAAACAGTAAGTTATTTCAAACCAATGAGAACAAAGAGACAATGCATCAGAATCTCTGGGATGCAGTTAAAGCAGTGTTAAGAGGAAAATTTACAGAACTAAATGCCCATGTCAAAAAACTAGAAAGATCTCAAATCAATACCCTGACATCACAATTAAAAAAACTAGAGAATCTAGAGCAAACAAACCCCAAAACTAGCGGAAGACAAGAAATAACCAAGATCAGAGCGGAACTGAAGGAGATAGAGACACAAAAAACCCTTCAAAAAAAATCAATGAATCCAGGAGCTGGTTTTTTGAAAAAATTAGTAGATAGACCACTAGCTAGATTAATAAAGAAGAAAATAGAGAAGAATCAAATAGACACAATAAAAAATGATAAAGGAGATGTCACCACTCACCCCACAGAAATACAACCAATCATCAAACAATACTATAAACACCTCTCTTCAAATAAACTAGAGAATCTAGAAGAAATGGATAAATTCCTGGATGTATACATCCTCCCAAGACTGAACCAGGAAGAAATTGAATCCCTGAGTAGACCAATAACAAGTTCTGAAATTGAGGCAGTAATAAATAGCCTAACAAAGAAAAAAACACCAGGACCAGATGGATTTACAGCTGAATTCTACCAGAAGTACAAAGAGAAGCTAGTACCATTTCTTCCAAACAATTGAAAAGAAGGGACTTCTCCTTAACTCATTTTATGAGGCCAGCATCATCTTGATACCAAAACCTGGCAGAGATACAACAACAATAAAAAAAAGCTTCAGGCCAATATCCCCAATAAACATCAATGCAAAAATCCTCAACAAAATACTGGCAAACCAAATCCAGCAGCACATCAAAAAGCTTATCCACTATAATCAAGTTGGCTTCGAAGATCCCTGGGATGTAAGGCTGGTTCCACATATGTAAATCAATAAACATAATTCATCACAGAAATAAAACTAAAGACAAAACCACATGATTATCTCAACAGATGCAGAAAAGTCCTTCGATAAAATTCAACATCCCTCCATGCTAAAAACTCTCAATAAATCAGGTATTGTTGGAACATATCTCAAAATAATATGAGCCATTTATGACAAACCCACAGTCAACATCATACTAAATGGGCAAAAGCTAGAAGCATTCCCCTTAAAAACTGGCACAAGACAAGGATGCCCTCTCTCACCACTCCTATTCAACACAGTACTAGAAGTTCGGGCCAGGGCAATCAAGCAAGAGAAAGAAATAAAGGTATTAAAATAGGAAGATAGGAAGTCAAACTGTCTCTGTTTACAGATGACATAATCCTATATTTAGAAAATTCCATCATCTCAGCCCAAAAGTTTAAGCTGATAGGCAACTTCAGCACAGCTTCAGGACACAGAAATCAATATGCAAAAATCACAAGCTTCCAATACACAAACAACAGGCAAGTAGAGAGCCAAATCATGAATGAACTCTCATTCACAATTGTGAATTGTGAATTCTCTTACAAAGAGAATACAATACCTAGAAATACAGTTAACAAGGGAAGTGAAGGATCTCTTCAAGGAGAACTACAAACCACTGCTCAAGGAAATCAGAGAGGACATAAACAGATGGAAAAACATATCATGCTCATGGATACGAAGAATCAATATTGTGAAAATGGCTATACTGCACAAAGTAATTTACAGATTAAATGCTATTCCCATTAAACTACCACTGACATTGTTCACAGAATTAGAAAAAACTACTTTAAAAATCATATAAAACCAAAAAAAAAGAGTCTATATAGCCAAGATAATCCTAAGCAAAAGGAGTAAAGCTGGAGGCATCACGCTACCTGACTTCAAACAATACTACAAGGCTACAGTCACCAAAACAGCATGGTACTGGTACAAAAACAGATACATTGACCAATGTAATAGAATAGAGATCTCAGAAATAAGACCACACCTCTACAACTATCTGATCTTTGACAAACCTGACAAAAACAAGCAATGGGGAAAGAATTCTCTATGTAATAAATGGTGCTGGGAAAACTGGCTAGTCATATGGAGAAAATCGAAACTGGACCACTTCCTTACAATATATACAAAAATTAACTGAAGATAGATTAAAGACTTACATATAAAATCCAAAATGATACAAAACCTAGGCAATACCATTCAGGACACAGTCATGGGCAAAGATTTTATGACAAAAATGTCAAAGGTTATTGCAACAAAGGAAAATTGACAAATGGGATCTAATTAAACTAAAGAGCTTCTGCACAGCAAAAGAAACTCTCATCAGAGTGAACACACAACCTACAGAACGGGAGAAAAATTTTTCAATCTATCCATCAGACAAAGGTCTAATTTCCAGAATCTACAAGGAACTTAAATTCACAAGAAAAAAAAAATCTCATTAAGAAGTGGGCAAAAGACATGAACAGACACTTCTCAAAAGAAGACATATATGCAGCCGACAAACATGAAAAAAAGGTCAACATCACTGATCATTAGAGAAATGGAAATCAAAACCACAGTGAGTTACCATCTCATGCCAGTCAGAATGGCAATTATTAAAAAGTCAAAAAACAACAGATGCTGGAGAGGCTGTAGAGAAAGAGGAATGCTTTTACACTATTGCTGGGAATGTAAATTACTTCAACCATTTTGGAAGATGGCTTGATGATTCCTTAAAAACCTAGAATCAGAAATAACATTTGACCCATCAATCCTATTACTGGGTATATACTCAAAGGAATATAAATCATTCTGTTATAAAGATACATGTACATGTGTATTCACTGCAGCACTATTCACAATAGCAAAGACATGAAATCAACACAAATGCCGATCAGTGAGACTGGATAAAGAAAATGTGGTACATATACATACTACACAGCCATAAAAAGAAATGAGATCATGTGCTTTGCAGGGACATGGATGGAGCTGGAAGCCATTATCCTCAGCAAACTAATGCAGGAACAAAAAACCAAACACTGCATGTTCTCACTTATAAGTGGGATCTGAACAATGAGAACACATGGATAATGGGAGAGTAACAACATATACTAGGGCCTGTTGGAGGGGGGGGGGCAGCACATGGGGAGGCAGAGCATCAGGATAAATAGCCAATGCATGCTGGCTGGGTTTAATACCTAGGTGATGGGCTGATAGGTACAGCAAACCACCATGGCCAGGTCACTTACAAAGGGAAGTCCATCAGACTAATGGCATAATCTCTCAGCAGAAACCCTACAACGTTTACCTGTTAACAAACCTGCTCATCCCACACATGTATCCCAGATGTGAAATTAAATTAAATTAAAATTCTTTTTAAAAAGTTTATTACAGAATTATATGGCCTAGAAGTCTATTAAAATTGCTGTTTACTGAATCCAGGATATTGAAAAATACATGAAATCCTTTTCATACTAAATTCCTTTCTGAAGAGCTCATACTTAAATAATATAAGATTAAAGTAAAGAACATATACTAAATGAAAATGAATAGGGGATAATACATTTATTCTTTAAAAGGGTTTTTCCATTAAAATAATATATACTTTCTAATAAAACTGCAAGGGTAATAAAATAAAAACTACCACTTCCTAATGGTAGAAACTTAAACTAGGCAATTTTTACAACTGAAAGAAGAAAATTCTCTGTATAAAATGGCTTAGATATAGTTAAGTCTTTATTATCTAGGCATTTAGCATAACTTCCATAAGGTAAAGTTTCAGCTTTATAAACTAATGGTTCATTTATTCAGAGACTGATCCAAAATTAAATTGGAATGGGTTTGTCTATGGTTTTACGCTATAGAACTTGGTTGCCCCAAAGTGCCTTTACTGTGAGCTCTGCTTCGTGTGCCTTCATGATCTGCAAGGTGCCATAGGAGACTCAATCACTGGAGCTGAAGTGGCAGTTTTTACACTAATAGAGCTGTTAGGGCAGCTAATTTTAGAGCTACAATGAAATTGTTGGAAATACCCCTGGGTACATTATTTCAGCACATTAATGAGGCTGTTCACAAAGAGTTTATTACAATAAGAGATAGATGTTTATTAGATCAGTAATATGATTATAGAACATGCTGCATGGGAAAGGCCTCGGGGAGCCATAGGCAGGATAATTTTGCAGGCATTAAACAAAACAAAAAAGCCAAACATCATTATCAAAACTGCTACATTTACTGTATCACAGTTATGGGTAAATATCCACACTATTAAATATCCACATTATTTTCCTTTCAAAAATGATGCATAGGCATGCTTTCTGAGCTTACATGCAATGAGGTTTGGGGGTGGGGGTGGCAAAAATGAAACAAATCAAACTCAGAGAATTTACCATTCATCTTAAATAAGGCCCACTTCTAAAGACACCTAGGAATTGCATATTGTTGACTGTAGCCATAATAGTCTTTCACTACATGTTATTGTACTACTGAGTAATAAAGATAACAGGCTGGGCACGGTAGCGCATGTTGGTAATCCTAGCACTTTGGGAGGCCAAGGTAGGCGGATCACGAGGTCAAGAGATGAAGACCATCCTGGCCAACATGGTGAAACTTTGTCTCTACTAAAAATACAAAAATTAGCTGGGCGTGGTGAGGCACACCTGTAATCCCAACTACTCAGGAAGCTAAGGCAGGAGAATCGCTTGAACCTGGGGGGCAGAGGTTGCAGTGAACCAAGATCGGGCCACTGCACTCCAGCCTGGCAACAGAGCAAGACTCAGTCACCAAAAAAAAAAAGAAAGATAATAATACCACTACCAATAACAAGATAACAAAGTGATAAAAGCAAACATCCTGGGTTGGGGGTGTTTATCATACGCCGAGTGTTGTGCTAAGAGTTCTTCATGCATTAATCTTTTAGCCTTCTCAACAATCCTGTGAGGTGTTATAATTCCCTCCCCCCCCCCTTTTTTTATGTGGAAACAGAGGCTTACTAACTTGCACATGGTCATTCATCTGTTAATCAGTAAAGCCTACTCAACCACAGTTAAACAAATGGGTGTTCAGAGGTGACCCAACTGAATAAGAAATGCCCTATATTTCCCGCCGAACAGCGTCATATTGAATGTCAAATTAATTAGATTACGTTGCTTCATTTTCAGTTTTTAAAGATGTGACTATTTTTTTTCTTTTTCTTTTTCTTTTTTTTTTTTTTTTTTTTTTTTTTTTTGAGATGGATCTCGCTCTGTCGCCCAGGCTGGAGTGCAGTGGCGCAACCTCGGCTCACTACAAGCTCCGCCTCCCGAGTTCACGCCATTCTCCTGCCTCAGCATCCCAAGTAGCTGGGACTACCGGCCCACCACCACGTCCGGATAATTTTTATGTATTTTTTAGTAGAGACGCGGTTTCACCATGTTAGCCAGGATAGTCTCGATCTCCTGACCTCTCCATCTCAGCCTCCCAAAGGACTGTTTCTTTTTTTTTTAGTGTTGTTACTTGTAAATGCACAGTTGCATGCCATTATGCGATTATCCCTGTTGACAAGGCAACAGCGGCTTCTACAATTTACAAATGTAGTATACACACATTGGAAGAGGCTGAGATACTAAAGACCAGTAATGACAAGGTAAAATGCAATCAGTATGACCTTGAAATAGAGACTTTAAAGAAATACAAGCATAAACAATTATGTTACCCATTAGCACCTCAACTTTAAATGGAGTTTTCTTCATCACCCTCCACAAAAATGACAAAGTATGTCTTTAGTCTGTTTCTCTGGGATGAACCAATGAAGAAAAGATATATTTCCAGGGGAAAACCAGTCCTGAAAATGCTGCTTTCTCTGGAGGATCACATAATGTAAAAACAAGGCTCTTCTGTGTAATCCTTGGGGACTATACCAGAACAGCTTTCCCACCTGGAAGCCACTACTAATCCTCTCTTCTGTGGTATAAAAGAATCACTATCAATCATCTCCTTTCATTTAGTTTTATTAGGAAGCAGCACATTAGGTCAAGGAAATGATATTTTCATAGAAGATGCTTTGTTATTATTTCCCAGGACATACACTACTCCCAATTATTTAATGATTATGGTACAGGGAATGAATATAACCAATCACATTCAGCCAAAGAAACGATAATTTCTAAGATACACAGATGCCACTCCACTTATTTAACAACTGTGTGTCAAATGATAACTAAAACCAACGGAACAAAATCTTATCAGTACTTGATGCCTGAAATCTTTTACCAATATAACACTACATAGATGTCTACCTATTCCTTACAATAAAATAATCCTGAACAAATCAAATAAATGTAAAAAATAAAACCACAGAAGTAGTAGAAGAAAATGTGGGTGACTGTATTTATAACCCTGGAGTGGAAAGACATTTTAAAACACAAAACTCAAAAATCTTAAAGATACCGATAAATTTGATTGAACAGAACTATCTTTATAGTGAAAATACCTATAAAAATTAAAAATGCAAGGAGAAACCTAAAAAGTATATTTGTTATGAAAAAAGATAAGTTTATTAATATACAAATCAATAAAAGATAAGTTTATAAATCAATAAAAGATAATAAAAAAGATAAGTTTATTAATATACAAATCAATAAAAGAGGTAAATTAAGTAGAAAAACATGAGAAAGGATGAGAAAGGATTACACTAAAGCTTCAGTAATTGTGTAAAAAGACACACAAATGACTAATTAACCTACAAAATATGCTAAACTTCATAAATCATGAAATAAATGCAAAACATCAAAGACCTATCAGGTTTCATACATCAGAATGGCAAAATGATACAATTTCAGAAAACTCAGTATCAGCAAGGAGAAACAGGCAATCTCTTCTTTTGGTGAGAATGAAAACTGGTCCTCTAGCTTTTGAGGAGGGCAGTTTGGCTATCTATATCAAAGCTAAAAATTCACAACCTTTTACCTAGCAATTCTATTTCTAGAAATTTGTCCTATAATTATATAAGCACAAGTAAACATAGTATATTGAACAAAAATTTTCAGTGCAGCTCTCTTTGTCAGAAAAATGTACCCCCTCCACATACACACACCTAGAAGCTTAAACATCCATTAACGGGAAATCTTACTAATTTGATTACGGTATGTTCATACAGTACCACAGTCATCCAAAATAGTTATACAGATTGAGCATCTCTAACCCTAAAATCTAAAACCCAAAATGCTCCAAAATCCCAAACTTTTTGAGTGTCAATATGATACCACAAAGGGAAAATTCCACACCTGAATGTGACAGGTCACAATCAAAACACAGACACACAATACAAAGATTATAAGTATCCCTGAAGGAAAAATAAAATTATCTTCATGCTATATGGACAAGTTGTATATGAAACATAAATGAATTTTATGTTTAGACTTGGTTCCTTTCCCTAAGATATTTCATTATTTATGGGTAAATATTCCAAAATTCAAAATACTTCTTGTCCCGAGCATTTTGAATAAGGAATACTCAACCTGTATTTATATGTACTGATACGGAAATTTTGTTAAAATATATTGAGAAATGGGAGAGGAAGCAAGTTGCAGACGCACATGTATACTATGATTTCATTGTATTAAAGGGGCATATATACATTTATTTATACACACACATATACATATAATTGTAAAAGAAAACACTATTTTTTGTGACTCTGGATAAGAGAGGAAGGTATTTACTTTTCATTTATTAACCCTTCCAAAGAGTTTGAATTATTTTTACTGGGCATATATAATTATTAGTTTTAAAAGGACACTAGCACATGGAACCTATTTGTCAAACATCCAGAATATTTGGAGAAAAAAATGTAAGATACTATAAATCATGCAGGTACATTTAAAACTCAGAAGGGGGCAAATCTGCCCATAATCAGGATGACAAATTCATTTTTCATTTATACTTTTTGGTATTTATGTGAAAAGTCCCAGCATAGAAATAAATATTTTATTATTGTTTTATGTTACAGTATATGTTTGCCTAGTGTTAATGGTAAATGTGTTTTAGTTTGAATTGACTTTTTAAAATAACCTACAGAAAAAAGTTTAGTACTTAGTCAATTTATTTTTCCCTCAGTGATAAATTAAGGGAAACTGATCACTAGGTTAAACACTGAATTTTCTGTACTTGCAGTGTTTCTGCATGATGAATTTTGTAATTATCTTAGCCTCCACATTCCAAACACCTTTGTGGTTTCATTTACATGAAATGTGAGTTTCCTTTTTTTTGCCTCAACTGAATATTTAATTATGAGCTAAACCATAATTATTTTTTAAAAAAAGTTATGAGTTGAAAAATTTATTCTTCAAAATTCACACTGACAAACTCAAAGATAGAAATAGCTTAAGCAAACAATTTATACTTCAGTTTACTTCTCTGTAAAATGGGTGGATATCTGCTGCATATGAAAGCATTCAGTCCAACCAGGCATGCTCCTGATGGTACAAGCATCTGAAGAAATGAGTCTCACATCTCAAGTCTTCAGTAATGTTGTTCTCAAAGATGCTTTAAGCCCAGGGACAAACAGAACTGTGGGAACCTAACTACTAATGATCACAGGGTGTCCAACCAAAATGAAAATTAAAATACCTAATAGAAGATACATAAGTGAATGATCCAAAATAACTATATATCTGTTTCTAGGAAGGATGGCTAATGAGATCAAATCAATCAAGGCTGACTGGTTTTACCAGATAACATAGGTGTGGCCCAAAATTACTCAAATTATTAAATAAGGTTCTATGTGACAATAAATAGTAACTTTGAACTGAGTTTGCATACAACTACTTCTGGACCCAACTGATACTTTAATAGTAGAAAAATGGAAAATGCATGTAACCAACTACCTTAAAAATACAGACAGCCTGGGCGCAGTGGCTCATGCCTGTAATCCTAGCACTTTGGGAGGCTGAGGCAGGTGGATCACCAGAGGTCAGGAGTTCAAGACCAGCCTGACCAACATGGTAAAACCCCATCTCTACCAAAAATATAAAAATTAGCTTGGCGTGGTGATGGGTGCCTATAATCCCAGGTACTCAGGAGGCTGAGGCAGGAGAATCACTTGAACTCCAGGAGGCAGAGGTTGCAGCGAGCCGAGATTGCGCCATTGTACTCTAGCCTGGGCAACAGAGTGAGACTCCGTCTCATTCATTCATTCATTCATTCATTCATAAATAAATAAATAAATAAATAAATAAATAAATAAAATAAAGGATACAGACAGTCCCCAACTTACGATGGTTTTACTTAAGGTTTTTTGACTTTATGATGGTGGGAAAGTGATATGCATTCAGTGAAAACAGTACTTTGGGTACCCATACAACCACTGTCTTTTTCACTTTCAGTATAGTTGTCAATAAATTGCAAGAGATACTCAACACTTTATTATAAAATAGCTTTGTATTAAGATAATTTTGACCAACTAGTGGCTAATTTAAGTGTTCAGAGCACATTTAAGGAAGGCAAGGCTAAGCTATGATGTTTGGTAGGTTAGGGGTATTAAATGTGTTTTCAATTTACAATACCTTCAACTTATGACAAGTTTACCTGAGGCATAACCACATTGCAAGTTGAAGAGCATCTGTATTTTTGGTTGATGCTCTTTAGAAACGCTATACCATATTCTAGTACATAGTTTTATTTGAAACTGAAACCAGGTATTTTTCATTATCTGTTACTATATATTCAATTTTTCATTATCTCTTGGGTAACTTTTTAAATGATTGAGTTTGAAGGGGCCAGTAGTGCTCTTCTAGTCCAACCACAGTCTTGTAGGCAGAAAATTATCATTTTAACTCCCCACATATTTCAGATGAACAGGATGAAAAAGGAGCCTTTATGCACTGTGTCAATCAGCTGTACTGGGTTACTGGACAGAAATATGCTAGGGGCCAACTGCCCAAAATGTGCTGACTCCTTGGGAAGTGGGACCAAGCAGCCATGTTCTTTCATAGTAATTTGGAAGCAGAGTCAAGGGTTGCTGCTGTTGTCAAAAGTCAAGGCCCCCATGTCCTCTGCAGCAGAGGGGCACAATCCAGCTCCCTCACGAAGGGCATCAAGAATTAATTAAGATTAGCAAATGTCACAAGTAATATTTATGAAAAAAATCTCATCTGCTTTCTTGTAAAAGAAAGTGCTATTCTTATCATTTCATGGATATAGCACAAAGTATCAAGACATGAACTTACTGAGTCTGGAAGTGGAAAAGCAATAAACCTAAATTCAAGATAAAGTTTTATGCTCTACTAAATCATATCTAGCTGCTTATTTTGGATGCAAGAAAATAGCACTACAGATAGTCAATTTATTGCCACAGGAAAGCCAACCAAACTATACTTAGTCTCCACTCAACAGAATAGTATTCTGATCTTTTCTGGCAGAATTAAAGAGTGAATTCTGATGATAACAGCTACTATGAGAAACTCGGAGTTGCAGAGCTGGTGAATATTTATGAAGTTTTCTTACTATAAGGGCCCCTTTGCAGGGAGGATGGAAGGGATGTGTACTTTTGAATGATCTAAGAAGCTTGGAGTTTATCTATCAGACGTGACTCTAGGATTTCAAATCCTAAATTAAGAGAAAATGATAAAGTATATTAGGAAAAATGCTCAAGATTCTGAAACTAAAATCACAATTTAGATATTTATCTCCATCTCGTAGGGAAAATGTTGGGTGTCTCCAGTGTGGAAACAGCTGGCAGCGAGCTTCCACCTTGCTCTGCTTTTGTGTCTTACACACCATACTCTGGGCAGAGCAAGAGGATATCTTGGTCCCCAGAGATGCAGAGTGAGAGATGCCTCTGAGATCAGGTCCCTTGAGTAAAAGTTTCCAAGGCTGAGGCTGCATGGCACTTGCCCTGCTCCACCTCATGAACACTAAACACCTTTCTATTTTATCACTCACACCCCAAACTAAAATAAAAATGATCTGAATGTCATCACTGACTTGCCAGAAATGCATGCACATGAGCAGGTTAACTCACCTAAGAAAGTAACCCAAGGCTAAGACTTTCATTTTCTAATTCTAATTAAAAGAATTTCAAGTAGCATCATAGAAAGATTTTTTGAAGGGATACAAGGGAGAGATTCTGTTTATATGTCCTTTTGGTCCTTTTAGAGCACCTGAAAATTAGAACACGGAGGAAGAGAAGGCCAGTGAGAAGGGTAACAGAAAATCATGTGCAAAAATGACTTGGTGCTCTGGAGACGGGGAAATGGTGGGAGGAGAGATAAACTCAACTCAGGAGAGATGAAAATCAGGACCCTAGTTCATTTGTTTACTATTTTCAGAATGAAAATAACTTTATCGTATTCTGGTTTTTAAAAATACATGTTTATTTTAAAAAACAACAACCAAAAAAGCAGGGTCAGGGCAAGGACAGCAAAGAAAGGCATTTTTTAAAATGAAAAAATTATCCAGAAATACACTAGTTTGCTGTTTCTCCAGCCTCACTTCTTTTTGTACATTTTATATACACATATATAAAGTGTGATATAAATCAGACCATATAATTGTTTTCATAACCAGATTGTGGCACTTAGTACATCTTATTCATGGATCCAACAATTATTTATTGAGAGCTTGCTATGGTGAGCACTTTAAAATGTGCCAGGGGTAAAGCTGGCAATTATATAAGCACGTGACCTTCCAGTCAAGAAGGTGCGTGAGTTCAAAATGTGCACCCCTGCCCCATAGTAACTATAATAATGGAAGCTTTAAAAAATACAGATAGCTGTCCCTGTGGGTCAGCAGTGGAACAAACATACACAGCAGTTTGAAGTTCAAAAATAGTCAGAAGTAGCTACCAAGAAATAGGATCTTCAGGATCACTGAGACCAGCATTTTGAGACCAGCCTGGGCAAGACCTCATCTCTACAAAAATTAAAACAAAACAAAACCAAAAAAACCAACTTGGCCAGGCATGGTGGTGCGTGCATGTAGTCCCAGCCACTTGGGAGACTGAGGTGGGAGGATCGCTTGAGCCCGGCAGTTCGAGGCTGCCATGAGCTATGATCATGCCACCACTGCTCTCTAGCCTGGGCAACAGAGTGAGACCCCAACTCAAGAAAAGAAAAAGAAAAACCTTCCAGGGGCACATTTATTTGTAAACCATTCCAGAGGATAGAAAAGAGATGTAAAGCTCCCTAATTCATTCCATATGGTTAGCATAGTCCTTACAGCAAACTGCACAAATAAAACACAAGGAAAATTAAAAAAAAAAAAAAAAGGAAAAATAAATAGGATCTTCAATGAAATCGGATTATCAATCCAGGTGTGGCAAGACAAAAGCCAGCCAGAGAGTGTGAAATGGGAGTTGGGGTTCCTGTGAACAAAAGGAGATGGAAGAAGCTTTTCCAGCTGTGGGCCTCCTGCTAATAAATGAAGCTATTCTATTGTTGAAACAGCAGCCACAGAACCTGGGCCAAATTCACTGAAGGCTCAGTATCTGGATTTGTGATATACCAAATAATAGTTCGAGATATAAATTTGGGCCTTGCATTTGTTTCTGGATTTGGAGACCCAGGGCAAGGTAACCACAGTACCACTAGATAGGAAGCAGCTGGTTTAGAGAAAAGAAACAAGAGCATCACAAAACACAAATACCTTCCACTCTTGATGAACTTGGATAGGAAGTTAGACTGAAATGGAGAAAGAGAACCACCAAACAAAATGACCGCTAGGTGAATTCATCCAGAAAGAAATAAAAGTAATAAAGCAACCAAAAAATGACTTATTTTTAACAGCTTTCTTGAGTCATAACTGACATGCAATAAAGTATAAAGTGTACAACAATCAAGACAGTGAATATAACCATCACTATTATAATTTTATTTTCACTAATACCTCACTATTTTGATTACAGTAGCTTCATAGTAAGTTTTGAAATCAGAGTATTAGCCCTTCAACTTTATTCATTTTCAAAGTTGTTTTGACTATTCTAAGGTCCTTTATATTTCATGTAAATTTTAAAACTAGTTGATTACTCTCTACAAAAAAGTCTGCTGGGATTTTGACTGAGACTACATTGAGTTTACACATCAATTTTGGGAGAACTAGCATCTTAACAATATTGAGCCTTCCCGCTCCTGAACCAGGTATATCTCTTCACATACGTGGAAGTCCTTTAAGTTCTCTAAGCAATGTTTTGTGGTGTCCATACCTTTTGTTAGATTTATCCCTAATATTTCATATTCTTATGCTATTGCAAAAAGCATTACTTTTTATTTCAATTTCAAATTGCCCATTGCCAGAAATAAAATAGATTTTTTGCATATCGATTTTGTTTACTGCAATGTGGACAGACTTATTATTTCTAGTAGCTTTTTGTTGATTCCATTGGATTTTCAATACAGACATCATGTCATCTATGGATAAAGACAGTTGTACTATTTCTTTTCCAATTTGGATGACTTTTACTTATTTTTCTTGCTTGATCGCACTGGCCAGGACCTCTAATACAATGGCAAATGGAAGCAGTGAACGTGAACATCTGTTTGCATTTCAGATCTTAGGTAGAAAGCATTAAGGCTTCCACCATTAAATATAATGCTAACTGTATAGATGTACCACTGATAACATTATGTTGTATTACTCTTTAGTCAAAATTAGATCAAACTTTAAAGTCTGTTTTGTAACAATTGTAATATACTTATACTTGTAATAATTATTGTAAAGAGTTTTCCATGTCATTAAATGTTACTCTGTAATAAAAAATAAAAATAAATAAAAAAATAAATATAATGCTAACTGTAGATTTTTCATAAATGTGCTTTATCAGGTTTTATCAGAAATAAATGTTAGATTTTTACCAAGTACATTTCTGTCTCTATTGAAACGATTAAATAGTTTTCCTTTCTTACCTTGCTAATGTAGTGTATTACTTGATTGATTTTTAAATGTTAAACCAATCCTGCATTACTGAGATAAATCCCACTTGGCCATGGTATATTCATTCTTTTAATACATGGTTAGATTCAATTTGCTAAAATTTTGTTTAAATTTTTGCATCTATGGTCATACAGGAAATTGGTAGTTTTCTTTTCTTGTAATGTCTTTCTTTGGTTTCTGGTATCAGGGTAATGTTAACCTAGATTCCCAACTCTAGAATGAGTTGGGAAACAGAGCTTCTTCAATTTTCTGGGAAAGATTTTGTAAATTTTATATTATTTCTGAAATATTTCATTGAATTTACCACTGAAGCTATCTGGGACTGGAAGCTTCCTTATGGAAACATTTTAAACTAAAAATTTAATTTCTTTAATAGACAGGGGGTTATTCAGGTTGCTTTTTTCTTGAGTGAGTTTGATAGTTTGTACCTTTCAAGAAAGTTTTCCATTTCATCTAAGTTCTTTCATTGATTGGCATAAAGCTATTTATAATATTCCCTTATTCCTTTTAATATCTGTAGAATTTTTAGAGATGTCTTTCCATATTCTTCTCTCATTCCTGATACAGGCAATTAGTGTCTTCTTTTTTCCCTGATCAGCATGGCAATGGGTTTATCAATTTTGTCGACCATCTCAAAGAATTGGGTTTTGATTTTACTTATGTTCTCTACTGTTTTCCTAGTTCCTTATCTTTCATTTGATTTCTGTCATCTTTATTATTCCCTTTCTTCTACTTACATTGAGTTTAATTTGCTCTTCTTTTTCTAGTCTTTTAAGGTAGAAACTAAGGTAATTGATTTGAGACCTTTCCCAAACCTTTCTAAAAGGGAAGTCATGTGCTATAAATCTCCCTCCCGCTAAATATTGTTTTAGGAGCATCCCACAAATTCTGATACATAGTGCTTTCATTCATTCAGTTCGAAATACTCTTTTTGATTTTTAATTTGACCCATGACTCTTTAGGAATGTGTTAGTTTCAAATATTTGGGGATCTTCCAAGTATCTTTTTAAAATTGGCTTTTAATTCCATTATGGTGAGTTCTATATATTTATCAATTTATAATTTCTATATATTACAAAATATATACTTGCATATTTATAAATTGATATATACTTTATATGACTTGAATACTCTTAAGTTTAAGGCTTTTATCGTGCAAAATATGGTATATCTTGGTAAAATGTTCAGTGTGCACTTCCAATAATGTATTTCCTTCTTTTGTTGGGTGCTCTGTGAATGTCAATCAGGTCAAGTTAGGTGGTAGTGTTGCTCAAGTCTACCATTTCCTTGCTGACGCTGACTTTCTTTCATCTCTTCTATCAATTATTAAGAAACGGGCACTGACATCTTTTATTTAAACTGCATATTTGTCTTTTTACCCCTGTGCTTCTAACAGTTGTTTTGCTTCATGTGGTTCGTTTGGCACTGTTAGGTCTATTTGATTGACTATTGTATCATTAGAACATGACCTTCTTTATCTCTGGCAATAGCTTTGCTCTGAAATCTACTTTGTCTAATATTTTAAAATAGCCACTCCAGCTTTCTTTTGATTAGTGTTACCATGGTGCGTCTTCTTCCATTCGTTTACCTTTAACCTATGTGTGTCTTTATAGCTAAGATATGTTTCTTGTAGGCAGTATACAGTTGGGTCTTGCTTTTTTACCCCCAAAATGGGGAAAAATGGGGGGAAAAAGCCCCAAAGTGGACTGTTAGCTGACGGGAAAGAGATATCACTGATTTATTAGAGGGAGGGTATTAGAGAGCTAGGACAGAACAGAGGAGGTAGAAATTTAATGTCATTGTTTATGCTAAGGAAAAATGGGTAACATAAGATAGAAATGGGGACTTAAAATGTTTTGTGATTATTAAAGTGGTAAAATTTTAAAGGTAGCTTAAAGAAAATCTGAAATATACAGATGATTTAAAGAAGAAAATAGAAATCACATGTAGTTCTACCACCCAGAGTAAACCACTGCAAGCATTTCAGTGAATGTTTGTCCTACATTATACAGAAGCAGTCCTCGCTTTGCATGGTATTAAAGGACCATAAAAACGACCATGCAAAGTTAAAACATGCAAAATAATCTTAATAATGAATGGAGAAATTAGGATTGCTCCATGATCTTTAAAGTTTCTTTTCAAAATATTTAAATCTTTATTATTACTATTACTTTTAGAGACAGAGTCTCTGTCACCCAGGCTGGAGTGTAGTGGGGTTACCACAGCTCACTGTTACCTTGAACTCCTGGGCTCAAGTGATCCTCTCACCTCAGCCTCCCAAAGCACTGGGACTACAGACATGAACCCCTGCACCTGGTCCTTACTGTTGATTATAAACATGTACTTATGTGTTGGGAAATAAACAACAGTAAACTTAATATTTATTTAGTACTCTGTAATGTGAAACATTAAAAACACAGAGAATTAAAGCATCTTTTTTTTTTGTAAAACACTTATCAAGAGTAGTTTGAATAGTGCTTGTCTTCTTCTCATCATATAATTTATGATACAGAAACAGCACACTTTCCATGACTTGGTGAACTGTCATCCTGCTTTCTAATATGGGTCAACTCTCGACATTTTATCCTTTGCACTTTCAATGTCATGGATATTTCCCAGGGCTCCTTTAATGTGAAGTTTTTTGCTTGCATCACTTCCTCTGGGACATCTTCATCCTTTTCATCTAAACCACCTTTGTCATTGATGCAGATAAGTTCATTCTCACCAAGTTTCTCTGGCTACATCCCCAGAGCTTCTCAAATGATAGTAGTTTCAATAATCCTACAGTCAGCTATTTCTTCTGTAACTCCACTTACATTCCTTTCAAATTTCACTTCCCACATTATCATTTTAAATTTCTTTGCTGCACCTTCATCTTTGCTGGACAATTCCAATTCCTTCTTTCAATTATCAATTTTTGTAAAATGCTACACAGATTTATCACTAGGGGACCAAGAGGCAACCCAACTACGTGCTTTGCTGTCTGTGCATAAAATAAATAATGGATGCATAGTAAGTAAATGCTGACAGACTTTGAATAAATGACATGACTGGTCACTAATGGTGATGTGTAACTGTTATTTACATAGTGATTTCTTGACTGAAGAGCTAATGGCAAAGTTTATACTTTCATGTATTTACTTCCAGTTAACATGCCATGGTAACTAAACTTTGGACCATGTTGTTAAGGGGACTGATATTATTAATATTAAACTGAAATTTGTGCATATCAGAACCATGCAAAGACTGTCTCTCTGCTCTGTGTACATATATTGTGATATTTTATAAAATGAACCTAATTTTAAATATATATTTTAAATACATATATTTTTTCAATTATATACACATTTTTAAATACACTTTTAACTAGCATGTTAAGTGATATATTCTAATATTTTATTTAACTTATGCTACAAATATTTTCCCATATGATTAAATATGTTTAGGAAACATGATATTGTGTGTAGCACAGAATCTACCCTAAGAATGGAATTTAATTAATTTCCAATTGAGCAACATATAGATTAACAAAGTTTTCAGTACTAAAAATAATGCTGTAAAGTATATCTGTTTATACAAATAATTCTGTACTTCTGATTATTTCCTATGCATACATTTCTATAAGTGGAATAATTACATTAAAAGGTATATCTTAAGCCTTTTGCTACAGACCAATTAACATTTTAATTTACCAATATATAGTCCCACAGCTAGCTTCCAACTTTGAAGATTGGAAAAGTAAAAACTTGCATTTCATTTTTTCTCACTTAATTTTCCCTTATTAACTAATGAACTTATATGTGTTTGGTGAAATTAACATTGGGCATTTGTATTTTTGCTGTTGTGAATTACCTGCCTAATTCCTTTGACCACTTTTCTCCTGGGGGTATCTATTTCTAAATGATTTAAGTGACTTCATGTATATATGTGTGTGTGTGTGTGTATGTGTGTGTGTATATATATATATATATATAGTCATATCCTTACAGATACTATGTCTCGTAATGAATTTGTTATAAGTTGTGGAACTCCAAAAACTATCAGTTATTACCACTCTGCCCAATTCTCACATAAGTGAGATGTATAAATATAATGTTATACTAAAATTCTGACGTGTTTTTACCTGGTTCTAATATCTAACCTTCAGATTTGGTTATTAGAGTCTAATTATTAAGACTCACTTTCCTCATTGATGCACATAAAAACTCAACCATTAATTATGCAAAAGTATTATCCTACATTTAAAAATCAAGGCAAGAAAATAAAATGGCCAAGCACGGTGGCTCATGCCTGTAATCCCATCACTTTGAAAGACCAAGGCTGATGGATCACAAGGTCAGGAGTTCGAGACCAGCCTGGCCAGTAAGGTGAAATCCTGTCTCTACTTAAAAAAGGTACAAAAAAAAAAAAAAAATTAGCTGGGCATGGTGGCATGTGCCTGTAATCCCAGCTACTCAGGAGGCTGAGGAAGGAGAATTGCTTGAACCTGGGAGGCGGGGGTTGCAATGAGTCAAGATGGCGCCACTGCACTCCAGCCTGGGCGACAGAGTGAGACTCCATCTCAAAAAAAAAAAAAAAAAAAAAAAAAAGAAAAGAAAAGAAAAGAAAATACACCTTTAAAAACCTTTTAATTAGCTAGACTTTGCTTTTGGCATGACCCATGTTTCACAGTTCCACATTCAATTCTGCCTTCCACCCCTCTAGCTCCCATCTCTTGTCTATCTGTCTGTCCCATTGCCCTAGTCTTGTTCTTTCAGTGAAATGTATTCATATTAAAGCATTACTTCCTGAAAGGGGGCTTGAAAAGAAGACAGGAGAATGCTGGAGTATGCATCATCATGGGTGAGAATGGGTTTCTGGAGGAGTTGCTTTCTGGAACGCGTCATATCCCACCACATAAATGCATGTTTTTCTACTCAACCTAGAGCAGGCAGCTTTGGCCAATAACAAAATGCCATTAAAAAACATATTGCTACATGACAGCCACTCAAGACAAAGGCATAAAATTTAATGGGAGAAAGCAGACCTGCAGTTCCAGGGCCTTTCTTCCCTAAAGCTAGACAAATCTAAACATTGAATATCAGGGCCCTGGGGACTTTCCTGTTAGAAAAGGGTAATGATGCTGTGGCATCTATTTTGACTGCTCAGAGGCTTCTGTGCTCACCAATGCTGCCAGGATCCTAGGGCTAGGTTTTTATGCATTGCAGTGGCTATAAGTATAGCAATTTTCCAGAAATACATGGGTCCCTGGTTAGTGTCATCTGCCCTTTTGTATCCTTTCTTGTCAATCAAAGATAGGGCTTGGGTTGCTTCAGAAATACAGGCTGCCCAATGAATGTCAGGGCAAACCCTGCTAAGAGGAGGACAACTTCTAGAGAGAAGTCTAAATGATGCAATTTGAAAGTGAGCGAGACAAGCCGGTGAGCCATCACCACCACCTCCTCTTACTAGAGACCAGGCAGGACAGCAAGAGTGCTGCGGCCAAATTCTCTGAATAAATTTGTATTTGAATCTATGTCTTACCAGACTTAGTCTGTCGTCAGTTACAGTGAGAAGATACATTACATTTGCTAGCTCTTTACTTCATTTCCTACACAAATATAATTAAATCCCTTCTCTGTAACAGGCCCCAAAGTGAAGCAAACAGATATGGCTTCTGCCTTCCTGGGGTTTACAGTTTAGTGGGAGGGACAGAGACATAAACAAATGTTTTTGGTACCAGGTAACAGGAAGTGTTAGGACTAGGAGGCTGGGGATGCTATGGGAGCCGGGGTCTGAGGCAAGCTAACCCAGTTTTCATGGGTGTGAGCAGCTTCCTAAAATAAGTGACACTGACGCCAAGACCTGAAAGTCAAGGAAAAGTCAGGAAAATGAAAGGAGAATGAGCTAAGGGAAATCAAGGCATGTTTAAAGAACTGAAAAGAGCTGGTACACAGAACATAGAATATGACAAGGAAAACCTAGAGAAAGTGCTAGAAGCATAAGAAAGGGTCCAATTATCTATGATTTTGTAAGCCTGTTCAGAAGTTGGAGTTTATTAAGTCGATGAATGACAGGGTGAGTTTTGCATTTTGGAAAGAACACTATGCCTGTACGATGGAGAAGACAGTAGAGGGAGCAAGAACAGGCAGAGAATCCAGGTGGAAGGCTCCTGTGGTCCTGTAAGGGCAGGAGGATGGTGGTGGCCTTCATGATAGTGCTCATGGCAATAAGGAGAAAATGGCAGTCTGTAACTTGTGATGTGTTTGGGTGGCAGAACTGCCAGGGCTTGATGAGACGGGGCAGGATGGTGAAGGAAAAGACAAGAATGATGCCCACATTCTTGGCTTGGGCAATTGAGTGGAAATTAGTTTCATGTGCTGACAGGCAAAGCACAAAAGGAGGAACAGTTTTATTTTTATTATTTTATTTTCTTGAGACGGAGTCTCGCTCTGTCACCCAGGCTGGAGTGCAATGGCACCATTTTGGCTCACTGCAACCTCTGTCTCCTGGTTTCAAGCAATTCTCCTGCCTCAGTCTCCCAAGTAGTTGGGACTACAGGCATGTGCCACCATGCCCGGTTAATTTTTGTATTTTTAGTAGAGACAGGGTTTCACCGTATTGGCCAGACTGGTCTCAAACTCCTGACCTCAAATGATCTGCCCACCTCAACCTCCCAAAGTGCTGGGATTACAGCTGTGAGCCACTGTGCCTGGCCCCAAGTTTTATTTAAAAAAAAAGTTTTAGAGACCAGTTCTCACTACATTGCCCAGGCTGGTCTTCAACTCCTGGGCTCAAGTGATCCTCCTGCCTTGGCCTTCTAAAGCATGAACAGTTTTGAGGAGGTACTTATGATGAGTTTGTTTTAACCCTGTTGAATCTGAGGTACTTATGGTGTATCCACTGGAAATGTCCAGAAGGCAGATGGGCGGTGGCTACTCAGAAAAAGGGGTATCACCTTTAAATGGAGTACTGATTCCTTAGAGGAGCTGCTTAGTATAGAACTAATAAAATCCCCAATCTCTTGGGTTTGACTTGCAAAAAGACTACTACTACCCCTGGGCTCCATCACCATAAACCATAATCACCATAAAGCATTATCTGTATTTCATGCCACTGACCGTGAGGTCAGCAGGAAAGACAAGGAGAACAGGTAAGTACAAGTCCACCACCATTTGAAAAGAAAAATCTGCTCATATACTTTGTGAAAGGAAGAAATTTAGTAATAAAAATGGAAAACAGAAATGGACTTTTCCTACATTGTGTTTTATTTTTAACTTATTTTTATGTTAATTTACCTATTTTTAAAACTGGCACAGTGATCTCAGAAACATGAATTGATAGGAATCATTAGATGTTCAGGTGACCGCTTGGTCTCCCAGTTACCTAGCATAGCCACGCTGATACCAGGTGAGGACTGGGTCCTAAAGGAACTGTCGAGGAACATCTTTTCAGTGGCCAAAAAAGGCACACACGATTCAGGTGAAATAAACAGAATGATATAAATTAGTCTAAATACTGGCATCTTTGATATATAATAAAGAATATTTTTAAAATAATACCTCCTATAAATTTGGAAATATCTATTTTAATTGAGGGACAAGCAGGCTGTAGCATAATTTCTTATCATAATTAACTATCTAATTTAAAAACTTACCTAGAATATATAGTTTGGCTTCTCATTTTCTTTTTTCCAGTAATAAAACACTTTGGTCAAACAATAACTGTGCTTTATCTTTCCTTCAGGAGACACAGTCAACTTATTATATCCTATATTAGCCATATCTTATACTATGGTTACCAATTTGAAGTTCCCTCTGAAATTGTGAAGTACGTGCAGAACTCTGCATATAAGCAAGTCTAGGCATTTTTATGGTAAGAGAATCAAGAATAATCAGATTGTCAAAATAGACTTAGAATCACCGTCTTACATAAACATTTCACTATGGCTCTCCTACAGTGTATATTATAAATACAGGTCATAAATTATAGGTTGACAGGTTTCATATTCTCTTAAGGATAAGTGGGTTTACTTTCATAGGACCATATCTGGAAAAAACCTCAAAAGCTAACAAGTTCATTCTGTTGCCTTTAGGCCAAATGCTTCCAAAATTATCCAAGTCAGATGAAAACTGAAAGTATGTTTATTTTTCCCTATGGGAAAGCAATTCCAGCACCTCATTCTGTAACCTATTACATTTTTTAACAACCACTGTAAAATTTATCTTTGGTCTGTATGTGCTCTAGTTTAGGTCCTCAATAGCCTTATTACTATTTTTCTTCACTTTATACACAGCTATAAATGTGTGTTAATCTTGCCCAGAGAAGACATATGACAGTGTTCTTGTCACAGGCCATTTTTAAACCTAATGGTTCCAATGAGAAATGTGTATATATTGTACACAGTGCAGCCCACACACATTAGGCATACGTCTAGTCAATACACTAGAAACTAACTATGATCAAGTTACAAGTAACAGTTCAGTGTCACAAAGAGCTGGGAAAAACCACTCAGAGGACAATTTTATTCCTTGGGTAATCACCTGCCCTGAACATTGGGCTGCAGGGCTCTAAGCAGAACAGTGAAAGCTGCAGCTCCAGCAGAATTCCAGGAGAAAGGCGGGAAGACCTCAAAGCAGTGGGTAGTATTCAAGGAAACTGGACCCTGTGCTTTTATATATGTAAATATTCAAGGGAAGAAACCAGAGGACAATCTGGAAAAAAACAGGGAACAAGAGGGGGCCTTTGGAAGGAACTTCCAAACACAAGGGAGGATGTCTATAAAGAAGATTCCAAGATTCATCTTATAAAGAATCCTAAACTGAGCAGAGGGGTAGCATCGCATCAGAGGTTCGCTGGGTGAGAGAGACAAAAGGAGCACTTTATGAGGGCAGAACAGACTATTCCAACAAATCATAGCAAGCAGATGATAAGGCTAAAAATCAGATATAATATGTGATCAAAGGGGAAATTTTCGAGAAATGACACTTGATCATTTCTCCCAGGTATCATCTCATTTAATCCTCAGGCTCAGAGACAAAGAGTGCCCCATCCAAGATCACACAGGTGGGCAGCAGCAGAGCCAGACATTCACTCTTGGATTTCTGTCTCAAAATCCACAGCTCCTGGGAACCTCTGGCCAGAATCGTATAATATTCCAATTCAAGTAATTAGGGGATAGTACATGTACAAAAAAAGTGCTATATGAATTTCAGGAACTATTGGTAGTACAGACCAATAAATTGTCATATTCCTACTATAAGGTTGAACCAAATGAAACTGCTACTTTTGTAGGCCCCAAATGGTCGGATATTGGCAATTTTATGTGATTCAATGTAATATCAAGGAATTAAAAATAAAAAGGGAAGGTGTCAGCCTAAATATAGAGCCCAAGGTGGTACCCTCTTGTGTTTAAATTTTATAAAAAACAGAAGAAGAATAGTGAGAGAAGAATACATAAAGCATGCTAATAAATATTTAAATGCAAAATCTTCAAATACCAACAAAAACCTTCACATTTTATGTTCTATACTCACCTTCCTCCCTGATTACTGGAATTCCGAAAGTCAGCCTTCTGGGGAACCTTCTGATTTTGAACTTGGTAGATACATACTGCCCTATTTAACAGACCTCTGTGGTCTACAGAGAGCCACCTATCTGTTCCAAGTTCCGGGTTCTCTGCTCTTCATCTACTTCAGAACCTCCAGAAAGCTCTCCAGGCAGCACCTAGGCCACTCCAGGGTAGATAATTAAGTCTGCATTTCAAGTTTCAACTACTGCTCCATCCAGGGATTTTTCATTATGGCCTACAGTATTTGGGTTGTTAGATTATCTGGAATAGACACCTGTTCAACAAACAATTCTGAAAGAAGCAGATTCCTCCAGGAGAGGAGATGGGAGTATCTACTCTCTTTCTACTGAGAGTTAAATCCAATCACTCAAACCCAGCAATTAAACAGTGTCATCAGGGCAGCTGTTACAAGGAATATAAGCAAACCCAGGTTCATCAGAGCTATTCTGTATTGGTGTTCCTCGTATTTTGAAGACATAATCATTTCTATTTCCTAATTAACTCAGCTAATTAGATATAACTACATAAAACAGAAGTGTAAAATATTTTGTGCCTCCTAAACAAAAATGTTTTGTGAAGTCTACAAGCATTTTTGTCCATTTATGTGTTTGTCACAAACGGACAAAAAGGCCATCATCCTTGGGATAAAAAGGCAAAAAGTAGCCTCCATTCAGAACATCTTAAACTATGAAAAATGCATCTGGAAATGACTCCATGTTTGAGCTAGGAATATCTTCCATTCATGAAGACCTCCAAAACTTAAAAACAGCCAAAACAGAATGGCTTTTGAATCAAAACACTGTACATTTCAGTGAGACTATTCCCGAATATGGAATAAAGTTAAGAGTTTAACATGTTTGCAGTTAATCCAGAGACCAAGGAGAATGGTGGTAGGGAAAATGTAGACATTGAGTTCAGACACCGAGCGCTCTTTTATTTTTATTCTTTCTAACCTTTGGGGTACCTATTTGGAAGGTAAGGATGGGCCTATGTCATAAGGAAAGAAGGGCTAAATAAGATCAAAGGTAAAGCACTAATAGAATCTAGCTCATTGTCAACACTGGTTAACAGTGGTGAAATTGTGTGTTTTTTAAATTTTTTAAAATTTAATTTAATTTAACTTAATTTTTTTTGAGACAGGGTCTCACTGTTTCACTCTTTTGCCCGGGCTAGAGTGCAGTGATGTCATCATTGCTGGCTGTGGCCTCACACTCCTGGGCTCAAGCAATCCTCAAGTCTCAGCCTCCCAAGTAGCTAGAACTACAGGTGTGCACCACTACACCTGGCCAAATTTTAAACATTTTTATAGAGACGGAGTCCTGCTGTGTTGCCTAGGCTAGTCTCAAATACCAGGACCCAGTTGATTCTCCCATCTCGACCTCCCAAAGTGCCAAGATTACAAGCAAAAGCCACCACACCTGGCCTGTATCAATTTTTATATAGCTATATTTATTGAGCATATACTATATGCCAGGTACTGTTCATTTAATCCTCAAAATAATTTCATGATCTCATTAGCATTACTAACTTCATTTTATAGATGAAGAAACTGTGGCATCAATAAATTAAGTAACAAATATTGTTACTTAACATTTGTCCAAAGTCACACAGCTGGTAAGTGGCAGAGCTATGCTGAGCCCATGCCCATGAACTTTGCATGCAATACTGTCTTGCATTATTACTGAAATTGTTCACTCCACTTTATTTCTCATATTTCATCTTTCATGTACTTTCTAACTTATAATTCCACGGAACATAGATATCATAGAAAAATTCCATTTAAGAAAGGGCAACTAGATGTTCTTAACTAGAAAGATAATAAAATTAGGCTGGGCGTGGTGGCTCACACCTGTAATCCCAGCACTTTGGGAGACCGAGGCGGGCAGATCACTTGAAATCAGGAATTTGAGACCGGCCTGGACAACATGGTGAAACCCCGTCTCTACTAAAAATACAAAAATTAGCCAGGCACGGTGGTGGGTGCCTGTAATCCCAGCTGCTTGGGTGACTGAGGCAGGAGAATTGCTTGAACCTGGTAGGCGGAGGATGCAGTGAGCTGAGATCATGCCACCTCACTCCAGCCTGGGCAAGAGAGCAAGACTTCATCTCAAAAAAAATAATAATTAAAAAAAAATTTTTTTAAGATGATAGAATTGGCAAAAATATAAAGTTAAAATCAATTAGGAACAATAATTTGATTTTTAAAGACTGGGACGTTTTGTAGGCAGTGAAATTATATGTTTAAAACAGTTTTTTAAATTTTTTATTTTTCTAGGCCAGGCGCGGTGGCTCAAGCCTGTAATCCCAGCACTTTGGGAGGCTGAGACGGGTGGATCACGAGGTCAGGAGATAGAGACCATCCTGGCTAACACGGTAAAGCCCTGTCTCTACTAAAAAATACAAAAAACTAGCCGGGCGAGGTGGTGGGCGCCTGTAGTCCCAGCTCCTCGGGAGGCTGAGGCAGGAGAATGGCGTGAACCCAGGAGGAGGAGCTTGCAGTGAGCTGAGATCCGGCCACTGCACTCCAGCCCGGGCGACAGAGCAAGACTCCGTCTCGAAAAAATAAAAAATAAATAAATAAATAAATAAATAAATAATAAAGTTTTTATTTTTCAAGATGGAGTCTTGCTTTTTCACCCAGGCTAGAGTGAAGTGGCATGATCTTGGCTCACTGCAACCTCCGTCTCCCAGTTTCAAGTGATTCTCCTGTCTCAGTCTCCCGAGCAGCTGGAATTACAGGTGCGCACCACCACACCTGACTAATTTTTTTTTATTTTTAGTAGAGACGGGGTTTCACCATATTGGTCGGGCTGGTGTCTAACACCGACTCAAATGATTCACTCACCTCGGTTTCCCAAAGTGCTAGGCTAAAACTGTTTAATACGTCCAAACTCTGAATTTCTGTTGAGCTCTTTTTGTATATTCAATGGTCTTGTATAGTCTTACCTGTTTTTATTTAATTTTGCTTATTTCACTCCATTTCTATTGAGATTGAGGGGGTGTGCCCTAAGTCTGTGTCTGTGCTTTTGCATTTCTGGGGGAGTCCTGCATGCCAAGTCAAACTCTAAAATATCTTTTTGAAAATAAATTGATTCTCATAGCAATTTCTTCTTTCTTCTTATAATTCATTTGTTGAATTTTTTACCTTACATTCATTAAGAAAGTAATTAGATTTGAGATTTTTGAGATTTTGCCTTACCTAAACATCTATTTAAATAAGTAAGCCACCTGGTTTTAAAATAAAGTGGAGATTTAGTTTTCCAGGTAAAATAATCTTCTGAAAGTTCTTTTGGCTCTAGTTTTGAAGGGAATGAAAATAACACAGAAACTCAAGAGATCATGAAATTCAAATACAATTACTTCAATTTCAGTAATGCGCCAAAAGACATACAGGTGAGCTCTTACCAGCGGAATGAGCAGGCTAATCAGGCCTGTTAAAGGTTTGCTGAGCAGCAGCAGGTCTTCTGCAGCCTGAGTGTCCTCTCCTGAGCCAGACTTCTGGGCCTGGAACAGGGAGAAGAGAAATGAAAGACAGTCTTGGTGATTAGTCAGCTTGGCTAAAGGAAACAGGACCACTCTGTGTGGCAGACACAAGGGGCTGAGGAAGCATTCTACCTCGGTTCCCAGGGATGGAATAGATGGAGGCCCCAGAAGAGATACTATGCTTTGTTATGACACAAGGAGTGTAGCTATGGCCACTGCCACCAGCTCAGGCTACAGAGGCTGACCTCTGTACGGCACATAGATAAAGGAATTACAAAGGTTGCTGCTGCTGGAGGAATAATGGTGATGTCCCATATATTGCAGTGGGGAAGGACTTAATCTTTATTTTATTTTTTTTAGATGGAGTCTCGCTCTGTCACCCAGGCTGCAGTGCAGTGGCACGGTCTCAGCTCACTACAACCTCTGCCTCCTGCGTTCAAGCGATTCTCCTGACTCAGCCTCCCAAGTAGCTAAGATTACAGGCTCTTTCCACCACGCCCCGCTAGTTTTTGTATTTTTAGTAGAGACAGGGTTTTGCCATGTTGGCCAGGCTGGTCTCTAACTCCTGACTTTACGTGATCCACCCATCACAGCCTCCCAAAATGCTGGCATTACAGATGTGAACCACTGCGCCCAGCCAAAAGCGCTTTATCTTAACCATCCTAAGACCTGAAGAAAATGAACTTTAGAGAAGCTGGGTCGTTTGTCTAACATCTCACAGATAATGGATGACAAAGCCAGAGAACCAAACCCAGGCTGACTCCAAGTCACAAATGCTATCTCCTCTGAGCATATTTATGCACATTATGATACATACCAAGTGCATTCTGCTGTGCTTTCCTTCTATATATTGCATACATATGCTCAAATAACATCTAGAATATTTGTCCAACATATCACTGCATGAATAGGCTTCAAATATAGGTCTACATTCCTGTGAATGTGTAGACTTAAATGGCAATGAAAATAAATGAGTGAGTGGTTTTTACATTGTGTGTCTTCTCCCAGGGGTTTTATAGAATTGTCTAGTTCCAAAGGAGACTTCTATCACAGAGATGAATAATTTTATATTGAAAAATGGTACGGATTATTTTTTGCATTTGCTATAATATGTATATACTCTTCCTCTCTGTTTTCACTTTTACTCAGAAGAAACAAAACCACTTTTCAATAATGACCTTTGCCAGAGCCAACAGAGCAGGCCAGAGGCTGCCCTGCCTTGAGTCATTAACCTGGACTCCAGGGCCCTTCTCATAAACGCCTAGTTTCCTTCTGCACTTCTGGCCTATGGACAGAATTTCAGTTGCCTGTTTTCTTTGGTTCAGAAGAACTTGACTGAAAATCGGACACCTGTCTTTTAACAACCTGCACATCTCAACAGGTAAGGAGAACAAGGGTCATCATTAGCTTGGAGCTTGCCTCTCACTTCCCTGACTGACTTTATCAGAAACGAAGAAGTTCCTTTCAGGAAACAAATGTGCAGCACTATCCAAGAGGTCTGAACCTTTCCGAATCTTGGCCGTTGATCCCTTGACCTCTGAAACATTATCTGATATGGAATATTACCACATTATCCCTTAGAGCAGATTGATTTCCTCCTGGGAGAGATAAGGCAGTCTTGCAAGTCAGCAATGAGGCAGCGGTGAGGGGTATGGTGCCTCCTTTCCAAACACACATAAGCAAGCAAATGGGGCCACAGCACAGGAAACACTGTGGGATTTTTTCCACCAGGATGTCCCAGTCCTCCAGATCCTCCAAGATCTACATAGTCATACGTCATAGTCACCAAGAAACATCGATCCAGCCTACCAGTATTCATGTGGCCACCTCCTTGCAAAGTTGCCAAGAGTTCCAGAAGAAAGAGAATGCTACAGCTTTGCACAACAGAGAGGTGGCACCAAAGAAAGACATTAGAAATTCCACTCTCCCCACAAGAGTACTGGCCCACAAAGGAAGCTCTGTGCAACAAAAGGACATCTGCCTGGATGCAGCGATAAACACCGAAGCCCCCAGAATCAAATGCAAAGGCCCAGGCCTGACTTGTATCTCAGCCTCTCTCCAATTCCGCAACATCAGACTCCCTCATGTCGGCCTCCCAACTCCTGGATTTCCCACCCTTTGTGTGCATCTTGTACAGGGCCGGTGTCCCTGTCACCACACCATGACTGTCTGCTCCATCCAGGTCCTCTGATTTTGCCTCTGGTCCCACTGACCCCTTTCCAGAACTCACTCCCTTTTGTCATTGCTGTGTGTGAACTTACCCCACTCCTAGCAATCCCCTAGCTGTTATAGCCCAGGCAAGAGAGGAAGCTAGCCTGGGCTAGGGTGGTAGCAACAGGGTTTGAGAGAGGCAATTGGATGAGTTGGATATGTATGGTAAAATCTACATGATTTGGTGACAGATTAGATGTGGGATATAAAAAAGAGGGAAATTTCAAGAATGCCTCCCAGGTTTCTGGTTTGCATGGCAGGGTGAGTGGGGCAGGGCTTGCTGGCAGGGAAATGGATTTGGTGGGTAGATCTTGAGTTCGGCTTTGGTCTACGGGGAATTCTGGTGGTCATATTGAGCAAGCCGCTAGGTATATGAATATTGACTTGAAAGAAGAACTTTAGGTAGAAATATACATTTAGTAGCCTTAAACATATCAAACTAAAGAAGTGGACATTCCTTTGAAACTTGTCATCCTTTTAGTTAAACCGTGAGATCCTAGAAGGTGGGGACTGAATCATATTCATCTTTGCATTGCGAAAGTGCGACATGATGGTGTTTGGGGAGCACAGTGAGTGTTAAATTGATCCGAGCCACACCACTGACAGTTATGCTCCACCGTGTGCTAAAACCTGCTGGAGATATAAGACAGGAACTGGGCTGGGCGTGGTGGCTCATGCTTGTAATTCAGCACTTTGGGAGGCCGAGGCGGGCGGCCTGTCAATTTCTGAGTCATATTTAACATTAAATAGCAATACAGCATTATCTAAAATGAGATAACAGAAGACAGCTTCTCAGCATTAAAACAAACAAACAAACAAACAAACAAAAAATAGGCCATGTATAATACAATTCTCTTACATCTAGCATTGCTACACCGATCTAGCACACAGAAGTAGATAATCAATAGAGGTCTGCTAAATACACACAGAGGTAAGGCATCTATAAAGAACAAGAGACAGTTAATTCCTCAAGTAGTTCCTGTCTTATTTTATTTATTTTTCTGCTCTGTCGTCCAGGCTGGAGTGCAGTGGCAAGATCTCGGCTTACTGCAACCTCTGCCTCCCAGGTTCAAGCAATTCTCCTGCCTCAGCCTCCCACATAGCTGGGATTACGGGTCCCCGCCAGCACACTGGGCTAATTTTTGCATTTTTAGTAGAGATGGGGTTTCACCATGTTGGCCAGGCTGGTCTCAAACTTCGGACCTCATGATCCGCCTGCCTCAGACTCCCATGGTGCTGGTATTACAGGTGTCAGCCATCACGCCCAGCCTTTATTTTTATTTTTTGAGATGGAGGCTGGAGTGCAGTGGCATGATCTCAGTTCACTGAAATCTCTGCCTCCCAGGTTCATCAAGTGATTCTCTCGCTTCAGTCTCCCGAGTAGCTAGGACTATAGGCATGTGCCACCATGCCTGGATAATTTATTTTTTTATTTTTAGTAGAGACGAGGTTTCACCATGTCGGCCAGGCTAGTCTTGAACTCCTGACCTCATGTGATCTGCCCACCTGGGCCTCCCCCAATGGGCTGGAATTATAAGCATGAGTCACCATGCCCAACCCAGTTCCTGTCTTTATATCTCCAGCAAGTTTCAGCACACGGTGGAGCATAACTGTCAATAGTGTGGCTCCGATTAATTCAATTCAACACTTACTGTGCTCCCCAAACACCATCACGCTGCATGTCCGCAATGCAAAGATGAATATGATTCAGTCCCTATTCTCTAGGATCTCATGGTTTAACTACAAAGATGACAAGTTCCAAATAACTGTGCTAAGGCAGAATATGAAAACTGCTATAATAGAGGTAGAAATACATTTTGGGTGAAGGAGGGAAGTAGGATAATGTCACAACTGACTTCATCACTTGGATGGTGGGGACGGGGTTTACTAGGAGTCATATGGAGTGCAGATATTTCACATGTGGAAATTTCATGAGGAAAGGCACAGGACAAGCACAGCATCCATTTACAAGATGGCAGTGCAACTGTCTGGTTGGGGTATGGGCAGCATGGAGGTCAGGCAGATGGGCTGGGAAGGTACCCTGGGGCTCGATTGTATAAGCCTTTGAATGTCTTGGCAAAGAGTTGGAATGTTATAGATAATTAGGTGTCACTGAAGTTTTTAAAGGAAGGGAGAAACTATCAGGACTCTGGGCTATGACAGAAAAATCTCATCTGCATTCAACAACCAGGCAGAGGGTAGCTCATGGTGAAGGCCAACAAGGGGAAGGCCGTGAAGAAATCAGATTCGATAATTATAAGAGATGCTAAAAATAGACAGCCCCCAAAATAGCCCCCAATCATGGATAGCCTTTATGTGTATGTGAGACTAAGAAAGACTCAGTAGCCACATGACAGTCTTTCAACAATACTGATGTATCTGCAAATCAACAGCAGTTTAATGGTCCTACTATCAGGAGGATGATGTAAAAAGCTTCCCCATACCACCTCAGAAAGGATAAACAAGGCCCAGAATGGAAAGTCAGGTGACCTGAATTAGAATAATAAATATTTGTCTTCCCTAGAAAAGCCCTCCCTAATCTCAAAATTGGGTTTGGTCCCCTGCCTCATTATTCATTCTGCAGCATGTAATACCTTTCAATGGCTGCATTTTCACACATGCAATAAGATGAAGACTTGCTTCATTATTTGTGTGTTGACAGTCTTCTCTATTAACCTGTAAGCTTCCTGAGAGCTAACACCCTTTCTCCCTAGATTCCTGCTGAAATTACAGGTGCCTAGCCCTATGCTAGGCTCATAAGTACAAAATAACTCATAAGCCTGCTAGGAGTTAGTCAGCAAATATGAACCGAGTGCTCTTCCATGCACCAGGACTTAGAAATGAGAAAGTCATGGCCCACAGGAGGCCCTCTGTAAACAAGAAAGGAAGAACCTTTCTTCTTGTTGCTGTTCATGATATAGTAACCACTTATTGGTTACCTTCACTGGGCCAGGTATATGTATGCCACTTTACATCTATACATAATTACATATTCTCCCATTGAAGTCTCACAACCACCCAGCAGAGTGGTGATCACACCTACTTTCCAGATGAGGAACCTGATACTCAGGTGCAATAACTTGCTCGAGGTCATACAGGTAGTGGTATGTCTGGGATTTGAATCTAACGCATTCTAACCTGCACGACCCACATGTCCCCACCACACCAGTGAGTCTCAGGCACTTTGTCTCTGCCTCCATAATCTTTTATACATAACATTCAGAGGTGAACAGGGACCAGTTCTAATCACAGGGAAGGTAATGGGTAGGGACTGAACTTCTGATGGAGATTCTGACACATGCCTGCCTTTGCTCCCCCATACACATACTTGCATCATACCACTCTCCTCCCTGGAAAAGTGCTTTGTGAATCTAAGCATCATTATAATTTTAAACACTAGCCTCTCTCAATTTTTCTACTTTAAAGAAGCTCCTATTAGAAGTAGATATAGGTTTCAAGTGCAGAACAATCTCCAGTATGAGAAGTATGCCTATAAATGGAAGGGGTGACTTAGGGTTTTGGAAAGTACTTATGGCTCAGTGTTTCAAGGCAGATATGTCTTTGATTCACATTCCATTTCTTTTCTCAACTCTTTCACCTAATTCAGCCTCAAGGACGACTCCTCCTTCATATTGACACCAGATGTCATGGAGATCAAAGTCAGTGGCCAAGGCCAAAAGCAATACATGGCAGATATTATGAGGGATGATTTAGAAAGATGATAGCAGTAAAATGTACAGTGGTGTTGAAGAATATGAAAACAATAAAAAAAAAAAAAAACAGTGATCTACTGGGAAACTAGCAAGTTGGAAATAGAAAATTCAAAAATATTTTGTATTAAGGAGTTTCCTTTTACAACATCCCTGAATATCTACCTAATCACTTATAGTAAAAAACAGAATTTCTATTGTTCTGAAGATTTTTAACTTCCGATCCTTTTTTCTTTCGTCTATAATTTAGAAGAAAATATTTTACAGATTATTATCAAGGTATCCTGTAAGAATAACTATCAACTACATCTCAAAGAATTACAAAAAACTACCACTATGGAAACTGAAATAAGAAACCATATTCTCTGAAGAGAAACTTACTAGAACAGAGAGGAAAAGATAGGAGAAATACATAATTAGGGATTATTTAAGTATGTAACAATTATTTACTGTTAATTTGGAATTCTTATAAATGAGCTAATAAAAGCAGCTAGGTAATTCAAAGGCCATGGCTATTTAATTAATCTACTCGCTTTACAGTTCAGGTTAAATACTTAGTAACTAATAATATTTGTTGAGGGGATCTTGGATTTATTAAATCACATTAGACAAGCTACATACTTGACCAGCTTAACTATGGATAAAAGATACCATTTATCATAATGATGAATAACAGAGGCTATCCTGGGGTCTAGGGATTCATCCTTGGCTCTGCTACTGTGACTCTGGCAAGGTATCAAAAGAGTTTGGTTTCAACTTTAGCCTCTGCGTCTATCCAAGCTTGGATGCTACCATTTGATATACATCTTTTGCAATTGTATCAGGATTTTAAAGATAACAATAAATTCACATTGGCCCTGTCACTTGATCTAAATATCAGCTGACACCGTTGGTTAGAGCATTAAATAAAGCAGGCATAGGAAAGTACTCTATAAAACCACATCTCCTTCCTGCCTTACAGTATGATGCTAAGTAAATACAGGTTACAGTTTATGGCTAATTGGCTTTTTCCATAGCCACTGAATACACCTCTATTCCTCAAAACCATCTCACAAGTCCATGGTATCAGTCAGAAGGGAAAGCAAGTCGAGCTTATGAGTTACATATGTATGTATATGTGTCTACAAACACACATATGCATGTGTATGTACACAAACCCTCAATCCATTATTCCTAGAAAGCTGACCTATCCTGCTAAGGGGGAATTGGAGAGCCACCTCAGTACATGAAAGGCTGCAAACTACTTGGCCAAAATAGGACTATGCCTAAGGCAAATGCTCTCCTTGGTCAGGAGTGGTTTCCCAGCTAATGCTTGCTAAGTCTTTGCTTAGTAGTAGGCCTCTCCTTCTTTCTCTGAAGATTTTGATCAAATTCTCTGTTCCTGACACTGGTCACCCAAAGATGACTCTTCAGAAGACACACTCTATAGAATGACACGTTCTTTTAAATAAGTAAAGACACAATAGAGGAAGATAAGAAAGAAGAGAATGAAAGGGAAGCATGAAATGGAGTAGGGCTGCTCAAGACACAGGAAAACAGATCCTCTACCTGCAAAGCCAGTCGTACAATACCGGAGGTATAGGTCAGCATACTGTGCAAAATATCAAGCAGGGAAAAGAGCAGTGCAGCTGCCATTTCATTGTTGTTTTTATTGTCCACATCCAAGCACAGTGTGGCAGTTTCAGTGAGCAGGTTACAGATGTGACTGACAAGTCCTGAGGGTAAAAAAGGAAAAGAAAAAAACCTCATCATTAAGTACACAAATGTGTCATATGAACCAAAAAGAGAGGCATTCTGGCTCGATGCTGCATAAACCCTATGCAATACTTAAACTGTGCTCTTATCAGATTCACTGAGGAAAGTTGTTTAAAATGCAAGTTTCCAGGCCTCACTCCCAGAGAGTCTGCTAAGGAGTCAGGGATGGGGCTTAGGAAAATACTTGTTAAAGAAGTTCCCCCCCAAGTGATTTTGACGCAAAGGTGCCAAACCACAGCTTGAGAAACACTATCCTACATGGGCAGGCTTCACAGGGTCTGAGGACTCCCTGACACTGAAGGAAAGCAACTGTCCCCAGATTCTTGCTTGAAGGCAATTTTCTTTAGTGCATGATCAAGGGCCACAGTGGACCCAGTGGTCTGGTCTATCTAGCAACTGGGTGGTTTCAATAATGCAGTCCAAAAATGTAAGATTAATTACAAGAAATGTGAAAATTAGAAATTACCAGGCGCCATCCCTTTGTCTCTGCAAACCTCATATTAACAGTGTAGTTGGTCTTTACTGATGTTTAGTTTGACACAGTCTGTTACAATAAATACATTTTCACATTTTGGGGTGTTATTGTTACATTTAAATTGACAGTTTTATTCTATTATATAGTGTTACCCTTTGAATTCACAAAAATGAAATACAGCAGAAGTAAAATTACAACATGAAATAATGTTATAAATCTAAATGATGAATGAGAAATTTGGGACCATTAGAGCATAAATTCAGATGTTCTTAAAAAAAGTGAACATTCTAAGATAAATATTTTACACACACAGATGGGGGAAAAGCATGGCAAGGAAGTCTGATGTGTATTAGAGCTATATTTTATCGGACCTGCAATCTACTTGTCCCTAATCCAGATGATCAACGGAATGGAAACTCAGCCAAGCACAGCCATATAAGTTTTGGCATCTCTTCCATACAGTGCACCTTGTCACTTCCAGCAAAACAATACAGTCTTCCTGACAAATGCAAAATTATCACAAAATTATCAGATTACAAAAGTGAACTAATTTTGTCACTAAAGGCAGTGACATAGAATGATAGATGCATCATTAAAAGTTATACCTCCTGTGGCAAAAAAAAAAAAAAAAAAAAAAAAAAGGTATAAGTCTCACACAACTGCTAAGAAGCTTATAAAAACAAAAACAAAACTGAGTTTCAAGGCTGAAAATAAACACACTTGAAAGTAGAATGAATATTGCCAAAATTTCCTTATCAAATGACAAGGTCTGATAACCCATATCATCAATGATACATAGTGCAGAAAAGCAATTATTACAGCATGTGCACTGCACCAGCAGACATTCTCCTGAGAGTTACAACGCATCATCCATGTACAGGCTATGAATCAGTACTAGGCATCTGTGAGCTGTAGACAGACTAGCAGGGCTTGAAAACACAGTATTTGGTAAATATACACCGCAAGAGAACAGGTTTTTCATTTGGGAGTTCCTGATGACTTTGTGACATGTCACATAGACGGTCAAAGGTAAAAGGGGTGAGTACTGGTGGAGTCCAGCTCTGTGAGCCTCAAAGAAGGATATGGTTCTTTAGGAGGCAGAGGTGGGCCCCAGAGCACCCATCTACATACTGCTTACTTCAGAGTAAACAGCTAGTGGGCATCAATGTTCTTCTTGATCTTTATTCAGCCTTCAAGGAAGGAGTGCAAAGAACGAATGCAATCAAATGCCTGCTGGGACAGAAAGTATTTCCAGTCTACTGTGTAAAAAACAGGCAACAAATGCCAAACTCTGATTTTACACACTGAAGTCATCAGCTCCCAAGGGAAGGTTCTCAGATAAGATTAGAAATGAAGTATGAGATAAAAATATTTCTTCACAACAGTGATAACGCCAGCAAAACCCATTAATATGATTTTAAGAAGTAGATCTTGGCCAGGCACGGTGGCTCAAGCCTGTAGTCCCAGCACTTTGGAAGGCCGAGACGGGCAGATCACAAGGTCAGGAGATCGAGACCATCCTGGCTAACACGGTGAAACCCCGTCTCTACTAAAATATACAAAAAACTAGCTGGGTGAGGTGGCGGGTGCCTGTAGTCCCAGCTACTCAGGAGGCTGAGGCAGGAGAATGGCGTGAACCCAGGAGGCGGAGCTTGCAGTGAGCTGAGATCCGGCCACTGCACTCCAGCCTGGGCAACAGAGCGAGACTCCGTCTCAAAAAAAAAAAAAAAAGAAGCTGATCTCAGGCATATTTTCAGTGTTCTTCATAGCCAGAACTTTCATTTCAGGGTCAAAATTCATGTTTTTCATGTTTAAATTTTTTATTATGAAAACAAAGTCATGAGACAGTTCAGCAAAATGAACCTTCATTACCCTTTTCAACAATATCAATGTTGTGTCTATTTTATCTGTCTTTTCAAAAGCATTTTAAAGCAAATACCAGAAAAAATCTTATTTCTCCTGTAAATACTTCTGTATAGTATAACACACAAAGATTCGTTTTTAACTATAATACCATTGCCACTTCTAAAAATTAATGTATTTTTAATATACTCCTCAACTGTCTCCAAATTATCTTTTTACAATTAGTTTCTATGAATCAGGATGCAAAGCAGCTCCGCAAATTCCATTTGGTCATGGACCTTAAGTCTCCTTTAATGTCTAAAAGTCCTTCCTCTACTTACAATTTTTTATGCCACTTATTTGTCAGATAAATTAGAACAGTTTTCTTGTAGATTTTCTCACAGAATTGTACCTACATCCCTACATGTCCTGTAAATTGGTAATTGCACCTAGAGACTTGATTTAATTCAGGTTAAATTCCTTTGGCAATAATACCTGGGGCTGGGTTCTTTGGATTTCCTGTTGCATCTTATTTGGAAAGATATACCATTTGTCTTAGTGATGTTAAAACTTATCCATGGATTCAAGGGCTGTTATTTTGAAAAGGAAAGGCAAGATACATGTTTATTGTTTCCTGTCATTTACCACTTTCAGAACAATGATTTTGGAGTGTTAGCAACTACCAAAGAAAAACAAGGTGTGAAGTGGGAAAGGCAGAGGAAGACAGAAACTACCAAAAGTTACTAATGCATTCATTTTGTAGCATCATTGTGAATATACTAGATTTTTAAATAATATATATTATGAGTTTTAATTGATTTCAGTCACTATTCATTTGTATGCTCAATATGTTCTACTTTTGGTCACGAAAAGCTCCTTGAAAGTATCCTTGCTTCTGCTATAATAATGTGCCCTGAGTTCATATTATAGAATTCCTGTCTCTGACTAGGCATTAGATGCTTCTAAAAGGAGCCCTGCTTTCGTTCAATGATAATTTGTATTTAGAGACCATGGTCTGAGCACTCAGGGTGTTCCTTGCTACTGAGTCACTGATTCAGTAAACAGAGATAGGAAGGATCTATCTCTTTAAGAAAAAAGAGTTCATGCAGATATTTCTAATGCCAGAGTCCAGAAACAGACCCACAATTATATGGTCAAATGAATTTCAACAAGGAATTCTTCAGAAAAAAATCCTTTTCAACAAAAGGGTAAGGAAAAACTAAGTATCCAAATGGGGGGAAAAAGAGAGATCCTTGACCATTACCTCACACAACATACAAAACCTAATTTCAGATGAATGATAGACCTAAACATACAGCCTAAAATTATAAAGGCTCTAGGAGAAAATGTAAGAGAAGATTTTGCAACTAGGAGATAGGAAAGATTTCTGAGGATCCCAAAATACCTGGTCTTTAAAGAATGGATAAATTAGATACAGATTGGCAAATTGGATAAAGAGTCAAGACCCATCAGTTTGCTGTATTCAGGAGACCCATCTCACATGCAGAGACACACAGAGGCTCAAAATAAAGGGATGGAGGAAGATCTACGAAGCAAATAGAAAGCAAAAAAAAGCAGGGGTTGAAATCCTAGTCTCTGATAAAACAGACTTTAAGCCATCAAAGATCAAAAGGGACAAAGAAGGCCATTACATAAAGGAAAAGGAATCAATTCAACAGGAAGAGCTAACTATCCTAAATATATATGCACCCAATATAGGAGCACCCAGATTCATAAAGCAAGTCCTTAGAGACTTACAAAGAGACTTAGACTCCCATACAATAATAATGGGAGACTTCAACACCCGACTGTCAACATTAGACAGATCAATGAGACACAAAGTTAACAAGGATATCCAGGAATTGAACTCAACTCTGCACCAAGCGGACCTAAGAGACATCTACAGAACTCTCCACTCCAAATCAACAGAATATACATTCTACTCAGCACCACATCACACTTATTCCAAAATTGACCACATAATTGGAAGTAAAGCACTCCTCAGCAAATGTAAAAGAACAGAAATTATAACAAACTGTCTCTCTGACCACAGTGCAAAAGAATTCTATGAAATAAGTTGTATGAACACATTTATTTAAGGTTCTAAAGAAAACTTGACTCTATTGATTGGGGTCAGAACAGAAGTTATTTCTAGGAGAGGGGAAGATGGAACTTTCTAAGGTGATAGAAATGTTCTATATATTGATGGGGTGTTGGTTATAGCAGTGCATACATTTTTCAAAACTAAATATAAGATTTGTACCTTTTACTGCATATATACTGAAATTCAAAAATGCAGGGCTAAGAAAAAACAGGTTGGGACAAACTGGAGGAATGCTTCAGGAAGATAAATGAAGCAGTATTTGCTGTCTTCACTGGGTTAATAGAATTTACTGAGCACTTGCTCTGTTCCTGGCACTATACTCTCACTGAAAGAAATGGGGAAGTGAGTTTCTGGGTAATTTCAAGTTAACTTTTAAGATATGCTGAGTTTGATATAACAAAGGGGCATTCAAAGTGCCAATGTTCAAAGGAGATTAAGCCCTAAAAACTAGGTAACAGTAAAAACTAAAAGACAACAATAGCAAAAAGAAGCAAAAGATGATCAGAGAGAACAGAAAATTAGCCATAGGACAGTCAAATTTAGAGAGAAACAGAGTCAATGACTGAGGGTTGAGTAAGTCCCAAACAGGGGCAAGGATTTACAGAGGAAATGAAGGCAAAGGTGCTAATATGATAGAGTAGGAATCATGATAATGTAAAGTAATGGATATCAAGGAATAACTAGAATTAAAAAGAAAATGGGTGTCAAGAATGTCTAGTTGGATGTCGGCAAAATAGAAGAATAGGAGGTCTTAGGTTTCCCCACGTTCCACAGAAAGTTCTATCAGCAACTATCCAAAGATATGAACACTTTGGTGAAATCCTCCAAAATTGGGAATAAGCCTGAGTCACCTGGGTGGTTTATGGACCTTTTCCACATGAAAAAAAAAGGGTCTTATTTTGACTATACCACCCTTCCTCCTCCAAGAGGTTAGCACAGTGCCACAAAGAGAAGATTCTCCAGGGACTGGTGTTTCTACAGAGGGAAAAGAGAACCAGAGGTGGACAACCGTCTTCTCTAGCATCCTATGGCACTTTCCAGAAAGCCCACTCCTATCCTCATGGAGAACACAGGGGAAAATGGTACCACTAGACCAACTGGGATTAGGTAGAAACAACGAAAGGAGGTGTAGTACAAAGCAACCAGCACATAGATATGGTGTTAGCTTTGTATACCTGTCAGCAGCAGTGCCCAATCAGTAGTACCAGCTAATAGCCTATCCAACTTGAAAAGCTCAGCTAGTCACTCCAGAAGCGATCAAAAGTTCTACCCAGCTTAAATCCCTACACAGTCATCCTCCAGGACCAGCCTCATACCTTGCCCCAAAGCCTCACATTCAGGGAGCGAGGCAATCATCACAGCAAATTTCTACAAAGAGCAGAGGCTCTATCTGACACACACAGGAGTTTAAACAGCACTCAGTCAAGCTTCAAAGCTCACCTCAAGAGCCTACCTAGACAGAGAGACAAACATCAACTGTGCATTTTTAACGAGCATAGCGGATGCTCCTAGCCATTCCAATCAGCATCCTGATCACAGCCCCCTCTCAGGCAACCCTGTTCAACTATGAACTCAAATAGTAAAACTATCTGGCCAGAGAATATACCCCTGTGGCCCAGCTCAATGACGGACCAACTGTATTGCCAGAGATCAACCAGTGGTCTCACTGGATAGAAGAGCCCAGCCAGCTGCCTCATCAAAATTGAGAGCAAAGGCAGCAGCCAAGCTATCTAGAGACCCCAAAACAAGCTCTTCCTTTCCTGCCCATGGCCATTAAAGCTGGCCCATCTACAATAAAAGCTAAACAAAAGAGTGAAGGTCTACCCCTGCCAAAAAAGAAAAACACCTTAAAAGCCTAAAAAGATGGCTATCTCCTCAACTGCACAAACACCAATGCAAGAACACAAGAATTACAAAGAATCAGGAAATCATGATATCTCCAAAAGAAACTAACAAAGCTCCAACAACAGACCCTAAAGAAACAGTCAAATTTTATAAACAGAAATACTAGAGACAATACTGAACTGAAAAATGCAAACAGGAAGCTTCAACATCAGGCTCCCTCACCCTGAAGAATCAGTGAACTCGAAGACAGAACATCTGAAATTATCCAATCAGAGCTGCAAATAAATAAATATATAAGAATGACAAAAGCCTATAAGGATTATGGAATACCATTAAGAGACCTAACCTATGCATAAGAGGCAATCAAGGAAAAAGAAAAAAGAAAGAAAAAAAAACCAGAAAGCATTTTTAAAGGAACTAATGGCTGAAAACCTCTTTTAATTTAGGGATAGATGCCAACATTCAGGTAGAGGAAGCACAGAGGTCTTCAATCAAAGTAAACCAAAAGAAGAGTTCACCAGGACACATAATCAAATTATGAAAAATCAAAGATGAAGAAAATACGCTGAGAGCAACAAGAAACACATTACATCCAAGGGAGTCCCAATATAATGTCAGTAGTAGATTTCTTTACAGAATTCCTGCAGGGCAGGAAAGAGTGGGATGATATATTCAAAGGGCTGAAGGAAAAAATGCTGCCAAACAAGAATACTTTACCCAACAAAATTGTCTTTCCAAAATGAAAAAGAAAAACTTTCCCAAACAACTGGTAAGGGAATTCATCACCACAAGGCCTGCCTTACATGACTGGCTAAAGGGAGTTCTTTAAGTTAGAACAAAAAACCACTAATAACATAAAACACACAAAATCACAAAACTCAATGGTATAAGTAATATAAAGCCATATTCAGGATACTTTAGAACTCTAATGGTGGAATGTAAAGCAGTTTTACTCCTAGTATGAGGGTTCCAATGAAAAAAACTAATAATAATAACTATAGCTAAAATAAACTGTTAAAAAATGCATATTACAAAATGATGTAAATTCTGATATCAAAAACATAAAATGAAGGGGAATAAAATTGTAAAGCTGTATACAAAGTTAACTTAGCAGCTTGGAACAGACTGTTATAAGATGTTCTATGTAAGTCTCATGGTAATCGCAAAATAAAAATATATAGTAGCCACACAAAACAAAAATAGACAAGATTCAAAGTCTACCACTATAGAAAACCATCAAACTGCAAAGGAAGACAAGAGAGGAAGAAAGAAACAAAACAACCATAAAATAATAAAACAGAAGTCTGCTTTTTTCCGTGGCGCCTCGGAGGTGTTTAACTGCTTCAAGATGAAGCTGAACATCTCCTTCCCAGCCACTGGCTGCCAGAAACTCATTGAAGTGGAGGATGAACGCAAACTTTGTACTTTTTATGAGAAGCATATGGCCACAGAAGTTGCTGCTCTTGCTCCAGGTAAAGAATGGAAGGGTTATGTGGTCTGAATCAGTGGTAGGAATGACAAACAAGGTTTCCCCATGAAGCAGCGTGTCTTGATCCATGGCCGTGTCTGCCTGCTACTGAGTAAGGGACATTTTTGTTACAGACAAAGGAGAATGGGAGAAAGAAAGAGAAAATCAGTTCATGGTTGCATGGTGGATGCCACTCTGAGTGTTCTCAACTTGGTTATTGTAAAAAAAAAAAAAAAAAAAAAAAAAAAGGAGAGAAGGATATTCCTGGAGTGACTGATAATACAGTGCCTCACCACCTGCACCCCAAAAAAGCTAGCAGAATCCACAAACTTTTCTCTCTCTCTAAAGAAGATGATGTCCACCAGTATGTTATAAGAAAGCCCTTAAACAAAGAAAGTAAGAAACTTAGGACCAAAGCACCCAAGATTCAGCGTCTTGTTACTCCACATGTCCTGCAGCACAAACAGCAGCGTATTGCTCTGAAGAAGCAGCATACTAAGAAAAACAAAAAAGTTGCAGAATACGCTAACTTTTGGCCAAGAGAATGAAGGAGGCTAAGGAGAAGCACCAGGAACAAATTGCAAAGAGACGCAGACTTTCCTCTCTGTGAGCTTCTACTTCTAAGTCTGAATCCAGTCAGAAATAATATTTTTTGAGTAACAAATAAATAAGATCAGACTCAGAAAAAAAAAATAACAGAAGTCCTTACCTATCAATAATCACCTTGAATGTAAACGGATTAAATTCTCCAACAAAAAGACCACAAAACTCGACCTAACTATAAGCCGCCTACAAGATACTCACCTCACTTTTAAGGACACACACAAACTGAAAGTGAAGGAATGGAAAAAGATATTCCACGCAAAGGGAAATGAAAACAGGGCAGGGATACTTCTATTTATATTAAACAAAACAGACTTTAAACCAAAACTACAGAAAGAAACAAAGAAAGATGTTATATAATGATAAAAGGGTCAATTCAACAAGAGTATATAACAACTGTAAATATATATGCACCCAACATCAGAGCACCTAAATTATATAAAGCAAATACTAAAGGATCTAAATGAAGAGATAGACTGCAATGCAAGAATAGTATGGGACTTACCCCACTTATAGCGATGGACAAATCATCCAGACAGAAATTAATAAGAAAACACTGGACTTGAACAAAACTTTAGACCAATGAACTAACAGACATATGCAGAACATTCCATCCAACAGCAACAAAACATACAATCTTCTCAAGCACACATGGAACATTCTTCAGGATAGATTACATGTGAGGACAAGTCTTGACATGTCTTCACGAGTATTCACAAATTTAAGAAGACTGAAATAATAACATGTACCTTTACCAACTAGAATGGTATTAAACTAAAAAACCAACAACAGAAGTAATTTTGGAAAATTGACAAATACATGAAAAACAATACGTTCCTGAACAACCAATGAGTTAATAAAAAAATTAAAAGGGAAATGTTCAAAAAATTGAGACAAATGAAAATGGAGGTACAAAATTCTAAAACTTATGGGATACAGCAAAAAGAGTTCTGAGAAAAAAGTTTATTGCAATAAGTGCCTATATCAAAAGAGAAAACTCTCAAATAAACAACTTAATATTATGCCTCTAAAAAAAGAACACACTAAGATCAATTTTAGCAGAAAAATAAAAAATATCAGAGCAGAATACAGTGAAATAGAACTAGAAAAGCAATACTAAAATAAACTGAAACTTGTATTTTTGAAAAAATAAAAATTGAGAAACCTTTAAGAAAAAAAAAGAGATGACTCAAATAAATAAAATCAGAAATGAAAGAGAAGACATTAAACAGAAATACAAAAAACCATAAGAGACTATTGTGAACAATTAAATGCCAAAAATTTTGAATAACTGAGAAGAAAGGATGTATTCCTAAACACATATAACCTATTAAGACTAAATCATAAAGAAAAAGAAAACCTGGGCCAGGCAGTATGGCTCATGCCTGTAATCCCAGGACTTTGGGAGGCCAAGGCAGGCAGATCACCTGAAGTCAGGTGTTCAAGACCAGCCTGGCCAATATGGTGAAACCCCATTTCTAATAAAAATACAAAACTTAGCCAGGTGTGGTGGTACATGCCTGTAATGCCAGCTACTCAGGAGGCTGAGGCAAGAGAATCACTTCAACCCAGGAGGCAGAGGTTGCAGTGAGCAGAGATCACATCACAGCACTCCACCCTGGGTGACAGAGTGAGACTCTGTCAGAAAAAAAAGAAGAAGAAATAGAAAATCTGAACAGATCAACAAGGAGATTGAATAAATAGTAAAAAGTCTTCTGTCAAAGAAAAGCCCAGGACCTAATGGTTTCACTGTTGAATTCTACCAGACTTTTAAAGAAAAACTAATACCAATCCTTCACAAACTCTTCCAAAAAATCAAAGGGGAAATAATACTTCCAAATTCTTTTTATGACCCCAGCATTACCCTCATACCAAAGCCAGACAAGGATATCACAAGAATAGAAAACTACAGGCCAATGTCTTTGATAAATACAGATGTAAAAATACTCAATAAAATGCTAATAAACTGAATTCCACAATATATTAAGAGGTTCATTCACTATGATCAAATGAGATTTATCTCTGGCATGCAAGGATGGTCCAACATATGCAAATCAATAACATATCACATAAGAATGAAGGAAAAAATTATATAATCAATAGATGCATAGAAATAATTTGACAAAATCCAACATATTTTCATGATTTAAAAACTCTCAACAAATCAATGTACCTCAACATAATAAAGGACATAGATGATAAGCACAGCTAACATTATATTTAATGATGAAAAAATAAAACATTTTCCTCTAATATCCAGAAGAACACAAGGATGCCCACTCTTGCTGCTTATATTGAACACAGTATTAGAAGTCTTTACCAGAGTAATTAGGCAAGAGAAAAAAAGAAAAAGCATTCATAAAGGAAGAAGTGGAATTGTTGCTGTTTGTCAACAATATGATCGTGTATATGGAAAACCCTAAAGATTCCACCATATAAAACTGCTAGAACTAATAAATACAGGCTGGGCACACTGGCTCACGCCCGTAATCCCAGTACTTTTGGAGGCTGACGTGGGAGGTTCACTTGCAGTCAGGAGTTGAAGACCTTGGCCAACATGGCCAACATGGTGAAACCCCATTTCTAATAAAAATACAAAAATTAGCCAGGTGTGGTGGCACACACCTGCAATCCCAGCTACACAGGAGGCTAAGCTGGGAGAATTGCTTGAACCTGGTAGGTGGAGGTTGCAGTGAGCCAAGATTGCACCACTGCACTCCAGGCTAGGCAACAGAGTGAGATTCTGTCAAAAAAAAAAAAAAAAAGAGGAGGAGGAGGAGAAAAAGAAGAAGAAGAGGAACTAATAAATACAGTTAAGTTGCAGGATACAATATCAACACAAAAAAATCAGTAGCGTTTCTATACACTAACAACAAACTTTCTGGAAAATTAAAAAAAAAAAGTCATTTACAATAGTTGTAAAAAAAATACTTGGGAATAAATTTAAGATGGTGAAAGAATTGTACCCTGAAAACTACAGAAAATTAAAAAGAAAAAGAAATTAACAAAGACTTGGATAAATGGAAAGATATCCCATGTTCACGAACTGGAGGAATTAATATAGTTAAAATGTCTGTTCTGCCTAAAGCAATCTACAGATTCAATGAAGCAATCCCTAACAAAACTTCAATAGCATTTTTCATAAAAATAGGCAAAACAATTGTAAAATTCAAATGGTACCACAAAATAAATTCATATGGAGCCCCTAAATGGCCAAAGCAATATTGAGAAAAAAAAAAAAAAAAAAAAAGAATGAAACTAGAGACATCACACTTCCTGATTTCAAACTATACTACAAAGCTATAGTAACTTAAAAAGCATCGTACTGGCATAAAAATAGACACATTGATCAGTAGAAAAGAATAGAGAGCCCAGAAATGAAACATATTTGTTGCCAGGTGATTTTTGACAAAGGTATCAAGAACATATAATAGGGGAAGGACTGTCTCTTTAGTATGTGGTGCTGGGTAAATCAGACATCCATATGTAGAAGAATAAAACTGGACCCTTATCCTCATCCTATATATAAAAATCAGTTCAAAACTACATGACACTAGTCTGGGCAATAACTTTTTAGATTTGACCTCAAAAGTGCAGGCAACAAAAGCAAAAACAGAGTTTTATCAAAATATAAAGTTTCTGCACAACACAGGGAAAAAACAACAGAGTGAAGAGATAAGCTACAGACTGATAGAAAATATGTGCAAGCCATACATCTGATAAGGGGTTAATATACAAAATACATATGAACTCAACAGCACTACAGAAGAACAGTCTGATTTAAAAATGAACAAGGAACTTGAATAGACATTTCTCAAAAGAAGACATACAAATGGCCAACAGATACATGAAAAGATGCTCATCACCAGGGAAATAAAAATTAAAACCACAATGAGATATCACCTTACATCTGTCAGAATGATTATTATAAAAAGAAAAGCAAAGAAAAAAAAGAAAAGAAATGAGAAAAGAAAAGAAAACAAACCTTGGCAAGAATGTGGAGGAAAGGGAACTTCTGTACACTATTGGTGAAATGTAAATTAGTATGACTATTATGGAAAAGTATATGGAGGCTCCTTAAAAAAAATTAAAAACAGAATTACCACATGATCCAGAAATCCCATTTCTGGGTATTTCCCCTTAAGATTTGAAATCAACACATTGAAGAGATATATGCACTCTCATGTTCATTGAAGCACTATACACAGTAGCCAAGTTATAGAATCTATCTAGGTGTCCATCAGCAGATAAAAGGATAAAGAAAATGTGGTACATACACATAATGGAATTTTATTCAACCTTGAAAAAGAAAAAAAATCTGTCATTTGTGACAGCATGGATGGACTTAGAAAGCACTATGCTATGTGAAATAAACCAGGCACAGGAAGACAAATCCACATGTTCTCACATACATAGCATCTAAAACAATAAAATACAAAGAAGCAGAGAGTAGAATGGTGGTTACCAGAGACTGAGAAGGTGCGCAGAATGGGGAGATGATGGTCAAAAAGGTACAAAATCTCAATTAGACAGAAGAAATAAGATTTTTTTTCTTTGACATATAATGCACAGCATGGTGAATATAGTAAATAATAATGTATACTTCAAAATCACTAAGAGTATACATTTCAAATATTCTCATCACAAAAAATAGGTATTTCAGATGATGAACATTTTAACTAGATTGATTTAATTATTCCACATTACATTCATAAATTACAATATTACTTTGTACCCCATAAATATACAACTATAATTTGTCAGTTTACAATTTAAAAAATTAACATTTAAAAAAGAATATTAAACTGAGATAATTCAAAACCTGAGAAAAGTTCACTAATTTGGCAATTTCCAGGCCACTGATAACTATCATTAGTAAAATTTGCTAGGTACTGTGGACCGAAGTCAGACTTCAAGTTACCAGATCTTCCATGTTGCATTTTCCCACATACCATGTAGGTGGTGACATATTTGCTCTCCTACTGTTTCAGAATTTGCCCAAAGAAGAAATTAGGAAATAGGAAGGGAGGAGAGAAGGAGGGAAGAAAAGACGAAGGGAAGGACTGAAGGAAGGAGGGAGGAGGGAGGAAATGAAAGAAGGAAAGACGGAGGGAGGTATGGGAGGGCAAGAAAGAAGGAGGGAAGAAGGAAGGAAGGGAGGGAGTGAAAGAAGGAGGGAGGGAGGGCAGACAGGAAGGCTTAAACCTGGGTTTGCATAGGGCTGACACTACCAGTGGTCCATAGCTCCTAACGGTACAAAGAGAGAGGGAGCAACTGCTGTTACTCTCCCACCTTACCTAGTGGGAATTGAAAATTAGACTACTAATGTTGGTGAAGCTCTGTAAACAGGCTAAAACATGATGCATTTTACTAAGTGAAGAAATAAATCTAAAAAGAAGCAAAACAAGTCAAGGTAGAAACTTTTGGTACAGAGGGGAGAAAAATTAACACTCCCCTATCTCCCTACTTTTATTCTTCTCCACATATGAGCCATGATCAAGACAAGATATTCCATCTCCAAAGAGATAGAGTGAAGTTCAAGGATATTGCCAAGGCTGTGTTCTCCAGAGTAAGACTTTCCAAGAGATCAAAATGTCAGTGGAGATGGATGTGTGGCTCTTTCTGTCTTCATCTTCCACTAAGAAGGCTGGTGACAATATGGCATAGCCAGAGGCCTGATCCCTGGGAAACACTAAGCCATTCCTTTTTTTTTTTTTTTTTTTCCTCTTTCTTTTCTCTCTCCTCTCTTTCATCTAGACCCAGTCTAAGGTGTAGCAGTTACCTGTGGCTTAGATCAGCTCTGCTTTAGACTACTGGGCAAATGCATAGCTCTTCATTTATTTATTTATTTTTTTTATGACTCTTGCCTCTTCTACTGGTTGTAGCTGATACACATCTACTTGAAAGGGTGAGGGAAGATTTCTTACATGAAAGTATTAACATCCAAGACTGAAGTTTAAACACTGAGGTAAATATACAGGGAAAGCCAAAGCCACCTTTGTCTCCAGACTAGTAGGTAGGTATAGGAAATAGAGAAATGTGTACCTCAGCATAATGAAAAGGGCTTCTGTGCTTTGCATGTCTGTTATCTCTCTCAGAGATGCTGTTGGGATGCATCTGGGATAGTATGCTAGTACTTTCCAGTCCTCTGGTCAAATGCTACCACAATAATTTCTTAATATTCCATCCCAACATCTCTAAAAGAAGCCAACATTCATTAATTCAAAGAACCCAAGAATTATTTTGCATTAATTATAACCAACTCCTAAAAAATCCAAGACTTATTTTGTATTAATTATAAGCAAACCCCTAAAGGAGTCTCTCCATAAGTTATTTTCAAGTGTTTAATGTTCTGAGAATATTAATATACATGAATGGTTCTCAACTCCAATCACTGTGTTCTTATTATTAGTTTTTCACAATCTATTAGAGAGCTAATATAAGAATATACTTTGAATTTCCAAGCTTTAGAAAGCGCTTTATATCTCATTTTTAATGATTTGAAAATACAACACTCTAAATCAAAGGTAACCTTCCTACACAGAGACTTTCTTCTGGCTAATTTTACATTTACATCATGCAAATATGTGGTCACTTGCACTAGGGTTCGTTAAAATCAACCTAAACACACAATCTCGAAAAGAAGTATAAAAGCATTTGTGAAATTCAATGTGGGGACATAATTTGTTCCCAAACTCATCAATGCTTAATCACTAAAACCAGAAGTCACATTAAATCAGTTAAGTTAAAAAGTCTGTTTTTAAACTGAAGCACATGGAGGGTGAAAGTGGCAATGCCTGTCTTGGACATACTGACAGGTTATAAATGTAAGTATCTGTGAACTGTGGGGTTCTGAGCCATGGAGCACCCAAGGGCATGCAGCCTCTTCTGGCCAATGGTTAACAAGCAGCCACTCACATACAGCATGGCCCCACATGACAATATGACCAAACATCTATGAGGTTAAACATTTCTGAACCATCTCAATGTATGATTTGCCTCTGCTATTTCAGCCCTGCCAAGCATGGGTCTAACACGCTCACTAGGTTGGCATAAGTGCTACTAACAAGACCACATAGGTGTCTACATTGTGCTTGTCACCAGGCCAATACCTTTCAAACCAAGCTCTGATCCTCCTCCTGCATTTGTACTCCCAATTCTGCAGTCCCTTTGGCCAGGAGCTTTGGGTTTGGCTTCTTTACCTGAAATCCTCACCCTCATCCATGGGTCCAAGCTCCAGGGTCCATGGGAGTTTAGCCTTCCCTAGTCAGGGGAAGGACGTCAAACACGTTTAGCTCAATGAGTATGACGAGCTAATTCACAATTCTGGGCTCTGCTGAAGTAAAGTACCCCATCAAACTCTATAATCTGAAAGAACTTGATGACTCACATGCTGAGACTTCTCAAATAAGGCAGAAGCTAATGTTTCAACAAAATGTTTTCTTTCAAAAATCTGGAGAGTCTCTGTATTCAGTATATTCATTTCGAATTACTTTCCAAAGAAAATTTAGCATATGAGAGTATCTTAAACCAGCCCAGCTCCCTTCTGAGCCCACAATGGTCTCTGGATCCTCCTTTGATTAGCAAAGATCATTGTGTTGAATTATTCCAAGCATGTAATTTGTTCTGGTAGCCTGTCCCAAGGGGCTGCCATGCCCTTTTCTGGTTTAGGCAGAAATCCTGAATTTTTCCTGCATGGCCAAAAAGAAATCCAAGTTACATACTTGAGAGTGAAAAGTTTCGGATAGGATGAACTCAATTATAAAATCCCTGAAAGGAGAAGTTTAACACTTTAGGGATTTCTGCACTGAAGATACACTCATTTTGACTACTCAGAGATAGCTCTAGTGGCTTAGGATTAATTTAAGCAAATATGGCTAGAAGGATTTTTGTGAGAATACAGAAAGTAGGAGTGGCTGGTAATTTCACACTCAAAACTTAAGATACAATGTTATTTATGACTAATTCAAAAACTAAATTCTATTATTAACTCAAAGTTACATAAACTTACTTTCCAATTATGTCCAGGTAATAAGATGGTTAAGGAATGATTGATCATATATTCCAATGCCCAGGAAAGTGCTGGGAAGAGAGAGTAGGGTGGAGATGCAGAGAAGAAAATCCTCTTGGGGTGGGGGTGATCTCTCATCAGCAATACAGCCTGAGGTCTATCCCCAAAAGCCTCAAAGTTTTATCAATTCAATTCCAACTTTAATTCAGCACTTGCTGAATTATAAGAGATTTTTGCAAGTTGGGCAATGAACTGGAGCACATCCTGTAGAGCCCTACACCTCGGAAAATCTTCGGCCATTCTCCTTTTTCCTCCCCCGTCATCTACTTCTGAGATGGTAAGTAAACATTGAGGAGAAAATCAGCATCAGTCTCATTCACTGGTTCATTTGCAATACACTAAGCATTTATAATGTAAATTTTACAATGCCAGACTCAAGGAATTACAAAAAACATAACGAATAGTCCCTTCGCTTCGCAGACCACGTAAATATATTGGAACATGAACTGGATCACAGGATAAAGCACCAGTTGGTGCTGTTGGTCAAAGATGATGATCAACAGGAAGGCAGGGAAAGCTCTTGTGGGGAAGGAGGGACTTGAAGTGGACTTTGCAGGCCATCTGGATTTGGACAGATAGAATGGAGGAAGAAAGGCAAGATAGGCTTGGTCAGTAAACAATGAGAAAGACTCCCAGTTGGGATTTGAACATGCTGTATTCACGCAATTGTGGGAAGGCTAGGAGCCAGGGCCTATGAAAAACAACAGTGAGAGGCAGGGCTGAAGAGTAGAGAGATGTGGCGTGCAGATTCCTAAGACTCCTAAAGGACAGGAGACCCTAGATTTTATCCTGTAGGCAATGCAGTGTGGCAACAATTTCTCCCATTGCTTTCTTATTATAAAAGCAATATATATTCATTATAGACAAATTCCTATTTTTCATTTTTCCTTATCATACTCTGTAAAAATTCAAATAATACCAATGTGTATATTTGTATATAAAAGTATCTAACAGACAATGAAAAGTTCAAGGGCATCCTATCTCCTCAAAATGTACCAAATGTAAAAGTTTGCTATAGAGTCTAAGTATATGAGATATTTGTAAATACAGATATATTACACATGGGATATATTCTATAGCTTACTTTTTTTTCATTGAAGAAGACAGTTGAGCCCTGAACAACATGGGTTTGAACTACATCCACTTGAATGCAGATTTTCTTCTGCCTCTGCCCCTCCTGAGACAGCAAAACCAACCTCTACTCTTCCCTGTCCTCCTCAGTCTACTCAATGTGAAAATAAAAATGAAGACCTTTACGGTGATCCACTTCTACTTAACGAATATATCTTCTCTTCCTTATGATTTTCTTAATAACATTTTTTTTCTCTAGCTTTATTGTATTCTCTAATTTTATTGTAAGAATATAGTGTATGTATTAGTCTATTCTCACACTGCTAATAAAGACATACCCAAGACTGGGTAATTTATAAAGGAAAGAGGTTTAATTCACTCTAGTTCTACAGGGCTGGGGAGACCTCAGGAAATGTTCAATCATGGTGGAAGGGGAAGCAAACACGTCCTTCTTCACATGGCAGCAGCAAGGAGAAGTGCAGAGTGAAGGGGGTAAGTCCTCTTATAAAGCAATCAGATCTCATGAGAACTGACTCTCGTGAGAACAGCCTGGAAATAACTGCCCCCATGATTCAATTACCTTCCACCAGGTCCCTCCCACGACATGTGGGGATTATGGGAGCTACAGTTCAAGATGAGATGTGGGTAGGGATACAGCCAAACCGTTTCAGTGTATAATACATAAAACATACAAAATGTATGTTATTAAACAGTTTTACGTTATCAGTAAGGCTTCCAGTCAATAATAGGCTATTAGTAGTTAGGTTTTTGGGTGGTCAAAAGTTACATGGAGGCTTTTTACCATGTTGGGGGCTGGTACACCTAACCCCCACATTGTTCAGGGGTCAGCTATGTATAAGAGACATATTACCACATTTTAAACATATAACTCATTGTTTTAATTTAAATTGCAGTGTCCTGTTGTAAAAATACAAACCCTTAATATTATTAACAATGCCTAGGCAGAGAAACAGTGAAGTTCAGGTGTCGGAGGTGTTTGAACCAGACTGACTCCATCTTGAATAGGGTAAGATAAGGCTGAAATCTACTGGGCTGCATTCCCAGCAACTTAGACATCCTTAGCCTCTAGATCTTTACGGTTAAGGGAACAGATTAACAACATTTACTAAACAGACCTAGTTCCAGGAATGTCCTGATATCCCAATGTCTTGAGAACAAAAAGCATTCCTAATTTTGCTTTAAAGATAATACTGATTTTTGCAAAATACAGTAATTCAGAAAATTAATCTGTTATCACAAACCCTTGTAGTAGAGCACATGATCCTATGATTTTTTTGTTGTTGTTATGCTATATATAAACAAGCATTGTACCTAGGGTGGGTGTGTTCCTCCTCTTACTTTTGGGAATGTCCTGTACTGTTTATGGAGTAGCTATTATTTCGCTACTTTACTTAATAAATTTGCTTCCACTTTGCCCCGTGGACTCATCCCGAATTCTTTTTTGCGTGAGGTCCAAGAACCCTCTTTTGGGGGCTGGATCAGGACCCCTTTCCAGTAACACAGGTACCATCCAGTTACTGTGCAGCAACCAGTCTGCACAAGGGCACTGGCTCCCAGGCCACAGCCAGCTGTTTCCTTCCCTTGGCACTTCAGAAAAGGGGCAAGGAAGGAGAAAATGGCATCCTTCTGAGAAACACATTTTAACATTTGAAAACTGGGAGTGGCAGTGATGGTGTCTTATTTCAAGGACAGGGGAGCCAGAAGCTGGGTTACAACAAGTACATAAAAAAGAAAGCTATGGCCAGAGAGGAGAAACCTGGGGCAAGGGGCTTCAGGGGTCAAGTTTGGGCCCTCAGTTCCAGATGTACCTGGAATATAAAAATAGTTCTTGCCTAAATGAAGACAGTCTCCTTTTCACTTGGCTATGGTGAGTTAAGTTTCTAATATGAGCAGGTAAGAGTCCTAAGCAACACAATGACTGGAAGTTGTTTTGTTTTTTAAATCTTCTAGATTAGCAGTCTCCAGTTGTCAAAATTCAAGTTACCTTCTTGACCCCATACATTTTCCCTCCCTTTTCCCTTTCTTTCAATCTGTCTGTTCAGAGTCAGAAGTCTTACAGCAGTCCCAGTTACCTTCCTCTCTCTGCAGAGAAGTACTTTCAATTCCTTTTTTAAAAAAATTTAGTTCACAGAGAGCTTCACATAGTTTATTCTGTTGTTCAGGTTTTTAATTTTTTAATTTTTGTGAGTACATAATAGGTGTAAGGTGTATATATTTATAAGGTACATGAGATATTTTGGTACAGGCATCTGATGTGTCATAATCACATCAGGGTAAATAGTGTAGCCATCACCTCAAGCATTTATCCTCTGTGTTACAACTAATCTAATTATATTCTTAGTTATTTTTAAATATACAATTAAATTAGTATTGACTATAGTCACCCTGTTGTGCTAGCAAATACCAGATCTTATTCATTCCTTCTCTTTTTTTGTACCTGTTAACCATCCCCACTTTAGCCCTACCTCCCACTACCCTTCCCAGTCTCTGGGAATAAGATCATTCCACCATATCTCCATGATTTCAATTGTTTTAATTTTTAGCTCCCACAAATAAGTGAGAACATGTGAAGTTTCACTTGTTTTACTTATTTTATTTACCTCCATCTCTTTAAATAACACATTTACTCTGCTGCTTCAAGATGTTTTGAGTTTTAAGCATTACCTACTGACTTCCTACCATGGAATATGAAGACAGAGCTCTCTTCCCCCATCCCCACCTCATACTGTTTCCACCCCCACACCCCCATTTGGTTATCTCTTACTTTTGCTCAGATTGATATTCAGTGATTACATTGCTGTGATTGTATGAACACTATTCCCAAGTAAATAATGTAGAATATAATAATTATCCTTTCCTGGGAAACTTTCTGTTTTCCCTGGAATAAATAGTTTCGAAGACTCAATTCTCATTTAAATGATGTTTTGAGAATCTGGAAAGCTGAATAATGCTCCCCCACCCCACCCAAAGACATCCACATCCTCATCCCTGGACCCTGTGAATATAATCTTACATGGCAAAAGGGACTTCGCAAATGTGATTAAGCTAAGAACCTTGAGATGGAGGATTTTCCTGTAATATCCAAGTGTGCCCATTATAATCACAAGGATCCTCATCAAAGGGAGGCAGGCAACCAGGCTGAATACTAGGAGACGTATGATACAAGCAAGAAGTTGAAGTGATGCAAGGAAGGGACCAGGAGCCAAAGAATGCAGGGGGCCTCTGAGGCTATTCAGCTTGGTTTTTCAAGGCAAGGAAACAGAAGCCCCCAGAAGGAACGATACCCTGACAATACCTTGACTTTGGACTTCTGACCTGCAGAAGCTTGTGGCTTTTCTACTGTGTCAAAAGGAAACTAATACGAGGAGGGAGCAAACGTAATTTCTTTAGCCTGGTCCGTTGTCTTTACCAAGAAGTTTTCAGCCACTGTTCCTAGTAATGAGATGCACTGCTGAGTCAGCATCAGATGATGGACCAGGAACGTGCAGAACCCAATGTGATATTGATAATATCAATAAACACAGGGTGTCTCCAATATTTATCAAATAAATTTATCAAATAAATTTTGGAGACACCCTATATTTAGTACATTGTTTTGTGGGAAAAATTTTATAAATTGGCACATTTTTGCTCTGTCAAAATGGGATGAAAACTATATTGTTTAAATTATAACAGAGAAAACCCCCTGGACTGGGCGCCTGGAGACGTACATCCTGGTCTCAGCACTACTACACCTGAGTGACTTTTTTTTGAGACGGAGTGTCTCTCTGTCGCCCAGGCTGGAATGCAGTGGCGCAATCTCGGCTCACTGCAAGCTCCGCCTCCCGGGTTTACGCCATTCTCCTGCCTCAGCCTCCCGAGTAGCTGGGACTACAGGGGCCCGCCACCACGCCCGGCTAATTTTTTGTATTTTTAGTAGAGACGGGGTTTCACTGTATTAGCCAGGATGGTCTCCATCTCCTGACCTTGTGATCCGCCCGCCTCGGACTCCCAAAGTGCTGGGATTACAGGCATGAGCCACCGCGCCCAGCCTGAGTGACCTTTTTACACAGCCTTAATTTCTTCATTTGAAAATGGAGAACGAGCACCATGTGATATCTGAGGTTTCTTTCAGCTGATACTTTATGAGTCACATTGTGGTAAATGAATATTATTTATCTCTAAACCTGTTAACACTCTACATAAAATTATTTCCATAAATTTTCAATAAAGATTTATGATAACAAACTGTAACTATCATTTATAAGTCAATATTTTAAAGCTAAAAATCAGACATTGGAATAACCTAGTGTAAAGAAAAGGTGATAACAGCAAATACCTACATGGTTCTTTCCATGTGCCAGGTACTATTCTAAGTGCTTTACCATAGCTAATGCATATCCCTTCAACAACTCCATTTCACAGATGATGAAACTGAGACTCAGGAGGTTAGGTAACTTTCCCAATGGTCTGTGCTATTACCCATTTTGCAAGACTGCTTTCCTGTAACTAAAATGACAGAAAAGGGGAAAAGGAAGAAAATAAGATCATCTAGCAAGTTTAAAGTGTGAATGCAACAAACAAAAACCCAACACCACCCAGATGTGTTTAAAAAGGTGTAATTGGGAACAGAAAAGCATAAGAAAGGAAAGGGGGAATGCTTCCCATGGGAAGTTGAATCTCTCCCCCAACTACAGAAATATAAAAGGCTAAAAAATAAAGAAGAAGAGATAGAAAATTGTTATGGCAGCAAGAAATTCTACCTTGAAAATAAATCTGCTTTGTTAAAATCTTATTTTGCAGAAGTTATTTTAGCATTTGTGTACAGCAGGGTGTCTATTATCCCATGACAATCTTTTACTTCAGTGGCATCTTTCTGCAATAGTTAATTAACAGCTGCCACTCAGAGTGAGTCCATTCTAGCTGATGTTGCAGGAGGTGCAGAGCAGTATTCAATATTCAACACCAGTGCTGTCAAGTAAATGACAACAATCAGCAGGGAGTGCATTTCATTTTCAGGTTTCTGGTGGAGAAAAAAAATATTAAGATGAATTGATATGCAGCTTTTACATATCAAATCTCTAAAAAATCTGAAGTCACACTGAAATCAATTCAAGTTCTAAGGGGACTTCTAAATGCTCACTTAAATATGAATGTAAAAAATGAAGCTGGCAGAAACAGCCATAAAGGAAAATAAATAAGGAAACGTGGCTAAAGGCAAAAGAACATAATATTCATTCTTTATCTCCTTGCACTTGATCTCCAGATGGCTCTAAACATATCTGACCTTTTGGAAACTGCCATTCCTTGGTTTGCTGGACACTTCACTTTTCTGGGTTTCCTCCCGGAATATTCCTTTCCAGCTTCCTGGAGCTTTTTTCCCTTTACCCCACAATAAAGCAAGTGCACTTATCTCATGAATATCTGTTTTCCTATTATGCCATAAATTCCACAGGGGCAGGAATATAAAGGGCTAAAAAAATAGGTGCTGGAGAGGATGTGGAGAAATAGGAACACTTTTACACTGTTGGTGGGACTGTAAACCAGTTCAACCATTGTGGAAAACAGTGTGGCGATTCCTCAAGGATCTAGAACTAGAAATACCATTCAACCCAGCCATCCCATTACTGGGTATATACCCAAAAGATTATAAATCATGCTGCTATAAAGACATATGCACACGTATGTTTATTACAGCACTATTCACAATAGCAAAGACTTGGAATCAACCCAAATGTCCATCAGTGACAGACTGAATTAAGAAAATGTGGCACATATACACCATGGAATACTATGCAGCCATAAAAAAGGATGAGTTCATGTCCTTTGTAGGGACATGGGTGCAGCTGGAAACCATCATTCTCAGCAAACTTTCACAAGAACAGAAAACCGAACACCGCATGTTCTCACTCATAGGTGGGAATTGAATAATGAGATCACTTGGACATGGGAAGGGGAACATCACACACTGGGGCCTGTTGTGGGGAGGGGGGAGGGGGGAGGGATTGCATTAGGAGATATACCTAACGTAAATGACGAGTTAATGGGTACAGCACACCAACGTGTCACATGTATACATATGTAACAAACCTGCACGTTGTGCACATGTACCCTAGAACTTAAAGTATAATAAAAATAAATAAATAAATAAATTTTTTAAAAAGGCTAAAAAATAATTGCAGTAATTGGGTTATTACCGCATCACCTAGCCTTGCACAGTCCCTGGCTCATAGTAGGTATTCAAGAAACATATGCGGAATAACTGACATTATAACATGAGCAAAGAAGGCTTCATTCTAGAAATTTGTTGCCTGTGAGTTATTAGAAAACCCATTAATGAACATTAAAGTGTGCAGAAATAAACAGAGGTCACCCAAATGAGAACAAGCAGAGGCTACTCAGAGCTTGTTATGGCAAGAGAGTTGACCATCATCTACATTTGATGGAGACTCAAAGGCAGGCAAGGGAGTGGGAGAGTTTTATCATGAAAAGACTGAAAGGTGTCAGGTACGCACTGACTGGATGTTGTTGGCATGGAGAGGAAGCATGGAGGTAGGTGGCCTAACTAGAAGTGGGGCAACTTGTGCTATTGGTTTGGGGAGCATTTTTGTCTTTCTATAATCGGTCCTGAGTTGGAAGTATGGGCAAAAATCAGAGAAGCTAGTAGTTATTGACCAAGTACTGACCAATTTGGGCCAATTTCTGCAGAGGTTGTGGTTTGGCCTTCTGGACTAATTGCTGCAGAGGTTGTGTATCAGTGTTCTATTTTCATATATGATCTGGCCATTGACCATTTGTATACACAATCTCAAGGGAAACACTAGAAGCATATCCATTAAATTCAGGAAACAAGGATGCCTGCTCTCCCAATTTTTACTCAGATTTGGTAAGGTAATCTAGCCAAAGCAATAAAGAAAGGAAATAAGCTGACAATACCAGAAACAAATAGTTAAAAGTATCATCAATTATAGATAATGTGATTGAGAACCCAGGAGAAATGAAAAGAAATTCTTACTAATCAGTAGGAAAAGTTTCCTTTAATATCAACAATATCCAGAAAAACTAAATAACTTAAAAATCTCTTCATAACTAAGCTACAACTTAAGCTATTTCTTAGGAATCAATTTGATCAGAAATGTGAGACCTATGTAAAGAATAATATAACACATTATGTAAAGATATAAAAGGAAAACTGAATAAATGGAAAGGTACAAGACCTTCAATTAAAAGTATCTGTGAAGATAAAATCCAAATTGGCATATGATTAACACTGGTGATCAAAATCTTATTGAGATTTTTGAGGAACATAACAAAGTTATGTTTTAAAGTTCATTTGAAAAGATAAATGCATAAGAACAATGGGATATTTGTGTAAAAAGAGAATTAAGTACTTGCCCTATCAAATATCAAAATATGTTCCAATACTATAATAATTAAAATATTCTGATTCAAATACAGGAATTAAGAGCTATACCAAAGGGACAAAACACAGAGTCTAGATGTAGATAATAGGAATTTGGTGTATGGATATATGAATTCTTGTATAAACAGGGGTTTCAAATTCTATGAGGAGTAAGTAATTATGGCATAACTGCCTAATCATTAACAAAATTAAGGCTAAATTTCTACACTTCATATCATTCATAAAAACAAATTCCAGCCAGAATAAGGCTCTAAATATAAAAACAATCTCTCAGGTGGTAAAGGTTACCAGACGGCCTAACAGAAAACATTGATACGTCTGACAATAAAAAAGTTTCTAATTGCTACATGACAAAAGACTCAATAAAGGTAACATATATTCTTAACAAAAGTTATATAACATGTGTAAATATCCCTAATATAAAAATTCTTTTGTTAGTGATTCTTACAAATCACTAAGAAAAAGACAAATACCCCAGTTACTCATGAGCAAAGAATAAGGGACAGCTATTACCCAAAGAAATACAAATGATCAACGATTCTATGGAGAGTGCTCAGCCTAACAAAGACGACTACTTGGAAGGAGAAGGAAATAATGAGATTGGAAGCCATTAGAAAAGATGAAGTAGAACTACATGCAAGGTATAGAATTACATCTATGACATAAAATATGGACAACCAAGTTAGAGAACAATACATAGAGAATAATACAATTTTAGTTTCTAGCATATATATTATAGATATTTGAGAGTAACTTTTTAATTGAATATTTCCTATTTTTCAAGCTTTGTGCTATTTTACATACAGTATGTTTACAACACGTTATCTCATCATTTACGGCCTCTCAGTTATTATTCCCATCACTCTGCAGAGGAGAAAGTGGAAACCATCCAGAAAGTTGGAAATGAGGCATGAACCCAGACAAGCTAACTCCAGACCTGGATTCTTCCTCATTACCTAATTGTGCTTGGTAAGCTGTACACACACACATAACCCAGATCATCTCTGAGAATGAGTTCACTTTTAACTTCATACGCTTCTGAATTTTTATCATGAATATGCATTACTTTTGTGATTGGAAAAGATACAGATATTTAACATCTTACAAAGAATTAAAAAGAAGAAGGATTGACAGTACTTTAAACATTTTAAATCGTGGCCTGAAACTTACCAATTTGCTAACAGTAAGTAAGGCTTCTATACAGGGTTCAGTTTCTACCTCTGTAACACCAAGTGAAACTCTTGCTACATTCTGACACTTTTCAAAGGTTTGTTCCACTTTGAAGAAAGTTTCAAGTGTCTTAGCTATGAGAAAGCTTGATACGGAGAAAAGTACCACTTGGCCACTTGTGGGAAATTAAAGTGCCGGCTTTGCTTGCCTAAATGGGATGACTTTGGCACAGGGGCATGATGTGAAAATCAAGGATATAAAAAATAGAGCTGAGAAAATGACACACTCCAGCCATCCTTCCTGCAGGTCTCGGAGTAAGAGGGACTCCTTCCTTCTCAGGAGCCCCTCTTGGTGAGCACCCCTCCCGCTGAGACTCTACCTCAGCCCCTTCTGCCTCCTCCAAACTCCCATCCCCTGACCCTCAGTTTATCCACTTTCATGTAAGTTTCCTTCAACTCTCCCTTTCATCTGTCTTTTCTCAAATATGCCAATTTCTCAATTCCTAAGGAAAGCTTCAAGCAGTGCTCCCTGAAAATGCCATCCTATCCTTCTTTTACTGACAACATAGGCATGTTTTCTATTTTTCTCATTAGAATCATGATTAGAATTTTCAAAAGATACTTTACTGACAAACACTTCAGCATTAGATCATCTGTTCTCTGCACTGGCTTATTTCTCACTGCCCTGCTGGGTTTCCAGTTCCTCATCACTAGCTGACTTGTAATATAATTCTTCATCAGGTAGAGTGGGATGGTAATGAAGTCCTCAGAAGACCGAAAGTATTCACTAGAGGGCAGGGTGTGACCTAACTCATGCTTTCATTCTCTTGCTTGGCCCCGTGCCTCACAATCCTCGTGTAAGGAAGCCAAATCCTACTAACAGTGCAATGAGTCAAAGAGCAACACCCTCCCCCATCCTGGCACAATCTTTTCTCCCCATGACCCCCACCTCGGTAGGATTAGATGCTTTCTCCCTAAGCTTCATCTGTCCAGGCACTATCTGCAAAGTCCTTTCCTGTATAGGAAATGTACCTAACTTTGTAATTTTTTCAAGGAAGTCAGCACTAACACACTCTAACATCTAGTAAATACGAGTTCTCCTGTGGACTCAAACCATCCCACTCCAGGAAAACTGCCCCTCAGATGTCACCTCCTACCAGACTTGGCTAGTCAAACTCTAGTTACTAGATTTTAAACATTATAAAGCCTAAAACATTACTATTAATACACACAGGGTATGACTAGGATTATTCTCACATGGGATTTTTTTCTTTCCCAACTATATTTACCTGAATCAGAGGACAGGACTCCCAAACTGACATCTTCAGGAATAGTAAAAAGGCATGATCACTTTTTCTGTCCCTATGATTTGAAAACTTGGTGACAATGATATCTTCACTCACTCAACCCATAGCTGTTGCTCAGTCCGGACTGTGCTCCTTTTGCTGTATCTCTGAAATGATTCCATATGTTACAGTTCCTTTCCTGTTCCAGTTCTGATGTTTATCACTACATATGTAACTGGTTTAGCTTTCTAACAGTTCTCTCTGCCTCTGATCTCCATCACACGATTGGGGCAGCCAAATCATGCTTAACATCATTGACATAATGTTCCTCCACTGACAAGGGGGCCTGAGCACCATGCTATCACTTATCTGACCCAGTCTGAGTCCAGCCCAGCACTCAAGTCCCTCCACACTCCAGCTTCAGCACAGACCCACACTTCCAGCCAGAATGAATGTTCATAGCTGACTGTGGTCTCATCATTCACTCCTGCCTCTGTGCTCTGTTCCCACTGTTCTTTTCAGCTGAAGTGGTCTTGCCTTCTTATATTACCTACAGTCTCTGCTTCCTTCAAGGTACACATTCCTCCACTCACTATTTTCTTCTTTCAGTGCTTCTGTTCATACCATTCATTTTTGCAATATCGTCACACACTGGTTTTTATCCTTTAGCATAAAATGTTTTTCCCCAACTAGACTGCAAGCTCCTCAAAGAATGGAACTCTAATGGAAGGCAAAACACATTTTAAAAATATTGAATATACATTTGAACTGAGCAAGGTGCTTCTTGAGAGTTTTCTACAATGTCTACCATGGTTTGGGAATATTAAAGGTATTCACTGAATACTTTTTGAAAAATCCATCAACAAGTAAATTAACTGGGATAAGAGAGACTATAATATAAGACTACTGGTGCTTAAGGACATGGACTACATCTTCTGAACCATTATACCCAGAAACCCTCTCAGTAGCTGATACCAATCAGTGCTCAATAAATGTCTGTGTAACGAAACCAGACAAAGATGGAACAGTATTTAGGTGAAAGTCACAAAAATCACCAAATTTGTTGCAAAAAGAAAAAAAAAACGTGTGAAAGAGAGTAATAACCATAAAACATGGAATAGAAGATCTCATTTACAATAGCAAGGAAAAGATGAAATCACTGAGAATACATTTTAACAAAATCTGTCCAAGGTCTACGTGAAGAAATACTTAAAACACTATTGAGGGACACAGAGGCAGGCAGACTTAAACAAATAAAGAGCCATACCATATTTTTGAATAGGAAAGCTCAATTTCTAAAACATGTCAATTCTTCCTAAATTAATCTATTAATTCAAAGTAACTGCCATAAAATAAGTAGCCAACATGTTTTTCAATCTATAGAAGCTAATTACAAAGTTGTTTTGGAAAAAATAAAATAAAATAGTAAGAAAACTGCCAAAGAAGGTAAAGTAACTGGAAGCAAAAACGACCACGACCATATATCTAAATATTTAACAATACTACAAAAATTAAGAGTTTGGCACTGGCACATAAGTAGACAAATGACAGGGAAAAAGAAGCCTAAAATCTACACAAAAATATATAGAAATTAAGTACAAAAATATGGCATTTCAGATCAGTGGAGAAAAGATGAAATATTCAGTTAACAGCAACAGTACCACTGAGTAGCCACAAAATAAATCCTACTCCCACAACTTATAACACAATACATTCCAGGGGGCCCAAGGATTTAATAATCAAACTGAATCCATAACATTAATAGGAAAAAAGAGAACTTTTAAAACTTTGAGTTGAGAAAGCATCCATAATACAACACAAAAGCCAGAAGCCATAAAAGATTTATAAGTCATACTTAATAAAACATTGTATTTCTGTAGTAAAATACAACATTAACAAAATCAAAAGTCAAACAATAAAATAGTAAACATTTGTAAAACATATCAAACTTGTAAACATATCAGAAAGAGAAAAAGAGGATAATTTCACTTATTTGTAAAAAATACTGACAAACCAATAAGAAAACACTAAAAAGAGTAGAATGAACAAAGAGAAGGAAATATAAATCACTCTTAAATAAATGAATAAATGCTCATCATAAGTAAACTTCAAATTAAAAACACAATGAGGAAGACTGATATACAATTATGGTACAACTAGTACCAAACTAGTCCTATCATAAACGTTAAGCCTAGACAAAATACACGAGGCAACTGTTTCTCAAATGTTAGACAAAAAGTAATATAAGACTCTGACTCCTGAGAGAGGAAAAACACAATGAATGAGCCCCATAACCACCCCGGTATTTTGTCTGGAGGAATTCTCTAGACTAAGGTACACGGTGACAGGGTCCAAGTAGAGGGTGGTATCTTGCTTTGCTGAAGAGAAGTAAGAGCTTGGAGTTAGAGTTTGCTGAGGGAGCTAGAGTTTTCCTGGGAGAGTAATGAAGAAAGTGGAGCTGCTCAGAAAGGATATCAGAAATCTGCATTGTGCTGCCCTAAAGTCTTCAGCTTTAAGATGAGCCTCTAGGAAGCATGATAGAGAACAACCACCTGCAAGCTGTGAGTTGAATAGAGATACTTAAGATTGCACAGATCTGGCAGTCAAGGAGTCCTGACAATCCAGAGAGAGAAGATCGCACTAAACACTCTAGGTATTCAACTGAGATCTAAGAAAAGCAACACCTTACTAATAGACGCATGATTAGAAAAACTAAAATTAAGCCTTGAATAAATCTAGCTGAAGCACCAGTAAATTAAGTAACACCCAGAAAAACACTCAACCTTCTCTAAAGGAAGACAATAAAATTCAGATTCACAATACAGCCTCCAGAACTGCCACCATGCAATCAGAAATTATTATGCATGCAAAGAAGCAGGGAAATGTAACCCATAACCAAGAAAATATATTAAATAGAAAGAGACACTGAGATGACACAGGTTTGAAAGCAGCTAATGATAATATGTTGAAAGACATGAAAAGAAAATATGGTTATAATGAATTAACAGATCAGAACTCTTTAGGAAATAAAAAACATAAACCAAATGGAAATTTTGAAATGAAAACATATATTATCTGAAATGAAGCATTCACTTGTTAGGATGAAGAGCAGACTAGAATAGCAGGAAAAAAGGTCAGTAAACCTGAAGATAGATCTATAGAAATTGCATAATTTGAAGAAGAGAGAAAAAAAGATTTGATTTTTTAAAAAATAGAGATTTAATCTGCTGAACTACACCAAATAGACTAATACATATAATATACATATATCTATATACATAATAATTGGGGCTCCATAGGAAAAAGAAAGAATGGGAGAAAAGATATTTTTAAGAAATAATAGCTCATAGTTTGCCAAATTTGGCAAAACAAAATGTATACTTGCAAATTCAGGGAGCTCAGAAAACCCCAAACAGGAAAATTATAAATATGACCACACCTAGGCAAGTTAAAAGTCAATTTTCTGAAAACCAAATATACTGTACCAGAAATAAACAAGGACATTCCAGATTGATAAGGGTCAAGTCATCAAGAACACCTAACAATCTTAAATATAAGGGCACTCAGTAACAGAGCTTCAAAATACATAAAGCAGCTGAGTGCAGGAGTACACATCTGTAGACTCAGCTACTCAAGAGGCTGAGGTGGAGGACTGCTTGAGGTCAGGAGTTCAAGACTGTAGTGTGCTATAATCATGCCTATAAATAGCCACTGCACTTCAGCCTGGGCAACATAGACTCCATCTCTAAAAAAATAACAATATGTAAAGCAACAACTGATATAACTAATTAGATAGAAAAAACCCATCATAACTAGACATTTTAACACTTCTCTCTCAGTGACAGAAACATTAGGAAAAAAAGCATATAGAAAATCAGCTATAGAAAATCTGAACAGCATTATCAAATATCTTGATGTCAATAATTTTTGTAGACTCCTATAGCTACAACTCCAGAATACACATTCTTTCCAGGTATACATGAAATCTTGTACAAAATCTAAGTTTTGAGAAACTACATACCAGCTCAAAATAATAAGTTTAGGAATTTTCAAAAAACTGAAATTTTTGAGTGTGTTCATTCAACATAACTGGAAATAAATTAGAAATCAATAACAATAAAATATCTAGAAAATCCCTAAATGTTTGGAAATTAAGGAATATGCTTCTAAAACACTCATGGGTCAAAGGAAAAAAATTGCAAGGGAAATTAGAAAATATTTCAAAATGAATGATAATGAAAATACAATAGAGCTTAAAAAGAGTTGTGTAGCTTAAATACTGGAAATGAAGAAAGTTTTAAAACCAATTCTATAAATTCTCACTTTAGGAATCCAGGGAAAAAGAACCAATTAAACTCAAAGTAAATAGAAGGATTAATAAAGTTAAGAACAGAAATCAATAAAATAGAACCACAGACAAACATTAGAGAGTTTCTTTTAAAGATTAATATAACTGATAAAATTCCTAGCAAAATTGAAGGAAAAAAAAACACAAATTAAAATACAAGATAATACTATTCTTCAATAAAGAGGAGGAACAAAATACTGATATGCTACAAATGGACAAATCTCAAAAATGCTGTGGTAAGTGAAAAAAAGCCAGATGCAAACAACTATTATATTATTCCACTTAAATGAAATGTCTAGAAAAGACAAATCTATAGAGAACAAACATGAACCACAGGACCACTTCATTCGTTCATTCCCTTGCCAATATTTTTATTGAGCTAGGAACTCCAGAACATTGGTTTTCAAAAGTTTTTTAAATGATGGAAACTCTTTTGCTAGAAAAAGCTCATGGAGAACCCCAATAGACAACAGAGCTTCTTAGCTCTGTTGAAATGAGTGCGGCTGAGTGCAGTAGTACACGTCTGTAGAAGAGAAGAGTGTCTTTCCTGCTTTTGATCTCCCCTGGACAATCAAGAGTTGACTATATTGAACAGAAAAGAATGGATTAAATATTTGCAAAACCTCCAAAATACAATAGAATCCCAATATCTCCTGGCAAAGTGTCAGCTTCTTTCCTATGTGTAGAGTGTTGAGGGCAGAACACCTTGGGTAAATTTTTATTGATTGGCACAAAATATGTGGTGAGCTCATAGCCTGGGTATAACCCACTGCAACATGAAAAAGATGGGAGATTAAACCTTGACTTCTACATAAATTCGTTAAAGATTTTTTTGGTCCAATTTTACTTTTGACTGTAACTGGCAAATAAATTAATGTAGTAAAATTTGAATTAATATGTCAATTGCACAAAGGCCTGCCAATTTTAAGTTGAACAAAATGGAACATGCCCGGGGCAAAAAGATAACATGCGTATGGCATATTGGGGTTAAAAATGAGGTTGTCTGTGGCTAGAAACGTTCTGCATAAAAGTCCTTCTTTAATATGAGAGTTTTGATTAGTGACATTTAATAGTGTCTAGGTTTGAATGATGAATTATATTCACCTTGGTTATAAAACAATTCAGACTTCCTACTTCTTGAATAAAGTTTGCTTAAGCTATATTTTTCTAAGTTTCTTCATTTTTCTATGTTTTCAAATTTACTGACATAATATTTCCAGAGTCTTCCTTTATTCTTTCTCCAGTCACTGCTCTAGCAGTATTACTTTCTCTTTTTCATTCTTAATACTGTTTATTTGTACCTTCTCTCCTTTTTCTCTTAAGGCTTTCTTGAGTTTTTTCCATTTTATCAGTCATTTCAAAGATCTATCAGTTGGCTTTGTGGATCTTCCCAACTGTATTAATGAACTTTCAGCTTCATTAATTTCTGCTTTTTCATTATTTTCTTCCTTCTACTTCCTTCAGGTTTTTTTTTTTTTTTTTTTCCTCTTTCTAGCTTCCTAAATTGCAAGGCTAGCTCATTAATTTTCATCTTATCTTGTTTTTTTTCCTACTGAAATCATTTAAGGCATTGGTTCTCAACAGTTGAAAACCCTGATATTTAAAAACTATCAATGTCAGGATCCCACTATACAAAAATCTTTATTTCATTGGTCTAAAGTGGGGCCAGGATAGGAGTGCTTAAGTTAGCTTTTACTTTCTGTGGTGATGAAAGGGAGGAGGGGTAGAGAGGGCAAGGAGAGGCCCACCTGATTAGTGGTAGGCAACCCTTCTTCAGGAATCAGAGCAGCAGAGTGAGAGTCCTCAAATCCTAGTAGCCTTCTGGCCCAATCCCCTGGATCAAAGCCAAGCTGGGAATTCCCAGAAATGCTGGTGGCTATCCCAGAGACACAGCAACCTCATTTATACATTCACTGGATCCCAAAGAGGCCAACAGATGGTACCAAGCAAAGCCAGTTCTGGAATGATTTGGAGATTACAGCTGAACCCCGCAATCTCCAAACCCTGGAACTCCGAGCCAGCAGAGAGTGTAGGCTCAAGCCAGTAATCTCATTAACAAGTCTTACCATAACAATCCCTCATTTTATGCATCTGTACTTTTTACTCCTCTTACTATGTGTGATGGCAAATTTTTGTTATAAATGTGATCTTGTATGATTTCTGGGTTTTTGTGGACTTTTTACATGTCTTTATTTTTGTTTCTCCAGTAGGCCTTCATTGTTTTTGTGTTCTCCAGTAATTTCAAAGGTTTATACATTGCTTTAAGGTCTACAGTTACTAATTGGCTAATTAGCACAGCTCAACATCAATAGACCTCAGGGTGATACAAATTAAGACCATAATGAGATACTACTACACAGTCACTAGGATGGTTAAAATTACATAGATTGACAAATCATAAGTATTGGTGAGAATGCGAAACAACTGGACTTCACACACCGCTGGTGAGAATGTCAAATGGCACAGCCAGTTTAGAAAAACAGGCAGTTTTTTAAAAATTAATGTTTAGGCCGGGTGCGGTGGCTCACACCTGTAATCCCAGCACTTTGGGAGGCCGAGATGGGCGGCTCTTGAGGTCAGGAGATCAAGACCATCTTGGCTAACACGGTGTAACCCCGTCTCTACTAAAAATACAAAAAAAAAATTATCCGGGCATGGTGGCAGGCATCTGTGGTCCCAGCTACTTGGGAGGCTGAGGCAGGAGAATGGCGTGAACCCAGGAGGCGGAGCTTGCAGTGAGCCGAGATTGCACCACTGCACTCCAGCCTGGGTGACCGAGCAAGACTCCATCTCAAAAACAAAAAAAATTTAATGTTTAAAATTGACAAAAATTGTATCTATTTATAAGGTACAATATTTTTATGCTTTGATACATGTATATATTATGGAATGATTAAATCAAGCTAATTCACATAACCATCACCTCATATACATTTTTATGGCCAGAATAATTACAATCTACTCTCTTGGCACCTTTCAAGTATACAATGCATTATTGTTAACTATAGTCACCATGCTATACAACAGATCTTTGAACTTACTCCTTCTGTCTAACTGAAACTTTGTGTCTTTTGACTAATATGTCCTCAATTATCCCAATTCCTGCACCTCACCCCTCCCCACTCCAAACCCTGCCACCACCATAATACCTGGTAACCATCATTCTCCTCTTTGCTTCTATGAGTTTGACTTTTCTGGATTACACATGTAAGTGAGATCATGTGGTATTTCTCTTTCTGTGCTTCTTACTTCACTTAGCATAGTGTCCTGCAGCTTCATCCATGTTGCTACAAATGATAGGATTTCCTTCTTTTTAAAAGCTGAATAGTATTCCATTGTGTACATATTCCATATTTTCTTTATTCATTCATCCACTGATGGACATTTAAATTGATTCTATATCCTAGCTACTGTGAATAATGCTGGAATAAATATGGGAATTCAGATGTATCTTTTGGCATATAAATTTCATTTCCGTTGGATATATTCCCAGAAGTAGAATTGCTGGATAATATGGTAATTCAATTTTTAAATTTTTAAGGAACCACTATACTGTTTTCCACAATGGCTGTATTAATTTACATTTCCACTAACAGTGTACAATCGTTCTCTTTTTTCTACATCTTTGTCAGCACTTATCTTTTATCTTTTAGATAATAGAGAGAGACAGTTTCTTGTAAAGTTAAAAACACATTTACCATATAACTCAGCAATCTCACCTCTAGGTATTTGCTCAAGAAAAATGAAAACAGATGTAAACACAAAGACCTATATGTGAGTGTTCACATTATCTTTATTCACAACAACAATATATAGAAACAACTCAAAAATGTCCACCAGCTGGGAAATTAATAAACAAAATGAAATATAGTCATACAGTGGAATACTATTCAAAAGAAAAATACTATTGATACATGTGACAACATGAATGAATCTCAAAAGCATTTTGCATTGTGAAAGAAGGCAGACACAAATGTTTACATATTGTATGATTCCATTTACATAACATTTTTTTCTAAAGGCAAAACTATGTAGGCATAAAAAAAATTAGTGGTTCCCAGGAAGTGGGAGGGGGTAAGGGAATTCACTTCAAGGGACACAAGGAAACTAAGGTGATAAAAATGTTTCACATCTTGATGATGGTGGTGGCTTCACAAGTATATACTCAGCAAATTGCACATGTAACTAGTGCATTTTATTGTTTAAATTATCTCAACAGACCTGGTTAAATGTACAAATATCCATTAATTGCTGTTGAAAAAAGATGCAATAGCCTTTGACACAGCAATACAACTATTGATAAATTAGTCTAAGGGGGAAAAATGCACTTTAGACAGGCTTATCAATAATTACAGAAATTCAAAACGGTACTGGAATGGTAACCAATCCTCTGGTTGACAACGAGGTCAGAGAACATATAGCCCCACACAAATGCGAAAAGGAATCCTACATATCTAAAGGACTAAGTTAGAATTATGAGTAGATGTGAATTAACTTGAACTTCAGTCTTCTAGAAGAAAGTAAGGCTTTCCTTGGCAAACCAACATTTAATTTCAAAACTCTCACAAGAAACCTAGTTAGTGCACCAAAACTATCTCAGCAAGCTGGACATCACTTAAGGTCTAACTGGTGACCGGAAGGGCTGTCAGTGGAAGTGTCATGGCTACAAAGAGTGCAAAGGCAAACAACAAACTCAATAAGAGACCAAGACTTAGTTGTTGACAAACTCAGGATGTGTAAAACACTTCACGTATTATTTACACAAATAAGCATGACACCAGTTCTTCCTTTATGCTATGGGCACACTATGACCTAAAGTTAACCTAGGAAACAGACGAAGACAGAGATTTCAGTCTGCAGATGCCAGCTGTGAGCTCCAGCTCTGCAAGGTACCCTACCTTCTTCCAGAACTCCTCACTAACATGGAGAAATCAGATTAAAAGAGTCTAAAGGTCCTGTACACTCTAAAATTCTCTGAGGAAAATTTCTGCTAATGTCAAAGGATATCTAAATTTTTTAGAAATCACTTATGTAGATCAGAATATTGAAAAATATTAAAAACACTGTTCTGAACTGGCTGAAAAACTAAATATGATGTCTTTTTATATCTTTTCAGATTATACTTAAAAGTAGAACACATACGTAATAAGCATTTAGTATGTTTTGTCTTTTAAAAAAAGAAGAAATCTGATGATTAACACCTGAAATTTCAATGTCCTAAAATGATATAAAACAATACTCTCTCTTTCTGAAAAAATCTGGATCTTACTCACATATGTAAATATATTTTAATAGTAAGCAGTTACCTTGAAAAGAGCTAGAACTAGAAATGTTTAACTCTAGAACTTCAACATTTGGAACCAGTCATTTCAATCAATGCTTTGATTTTAGAAATAGAAAAGGCCATCTTGGTTGAATCAAAATATACAAAAACAAAGCAAACAAAACAAAAACAACAAAATCTCCCCATAGAAAGAGAGAAATATTAGAAATTTTTCTTTTGGGTCATTTGATTTCGAATTAAGACTCGAGTATCGAGTTGGTCAGGTAGAGAATGCTCGTCCCTACACATTGGCATGACTCTCCCTTCCTTCCTTCACTTCTCTGCTCAAATATCCTCATAAAAAGACAGGACTTCCTCAATTACCTTGCCTACAACAACCCTCACCTCCCATGTCCTACCTGCTAACTGTTCGTGTCAACATCTGCCATACTTTTACCACACAGGTTATTTGCTGTCTCCCTCTCCCAGAACATAAGATAGAGGCCTTTGTTTGTTTTATACATTGTTGTGACCAGACCCTAGAATAGCAGCTGGAATTAGTTCTCAACAAATATTTAAACAAATGAATATGTGAATGACTAAGGAAATGGAAATAAAAGCCATTTCTGTTATTTTGGACTATAATATGACTTAGGCTTGCAGACTGACATATGCAAATATGGAAGTGTAGAGCATAATTTTGAATTTCATTTTCCATCAATGTCTGATTACCTACTGATTAAATGTGACAAGCTACAAAGGGAGAAAAATCATTATTAGATCCCAACCTATCATCTATAACAACCTAAATGCAACTAATCATATGTTCAATTTTATATAATAGCTTTCAGACAGGAAAAAAATCTATAGGCACAATGTCGTAAAAAATCTCCAGTGAATTTTATACTATATCTAAACATATCCACATCAATATATAGTTACACTTAGATCTATAAACTGTAAACATATATTTAGAAATAACATTTCATTTACAGGTAGATAATTTTCAATCTAATGAAGAGTCATAATTTAAAATTCACTAGAGTTATTGCTTTTTATGCATAAACACACACATTGTCCCCTAAAGGGAAAGAAACAAGCATATTCTCAATGACATCTATACACCAATATTAACTCTCAATGTAGCTAAACGAGCATAATATTATCCCCATTTCAGAGATGAGGAAGTAGTTCAGACATGTGCCTCGGCTGGGTGTGCACGGTCACACTGCTATTATGCAGTAGTGTCAAATAACAATCTAATCTGACTGAATCTAAGGTACACATACACCAATGGTAAGCTACTATCTGCATATATAAACAGACATTTTCAGAAAACTTTTTATTGATGTGTAGTAGATACAGAAAAAGTGTACATAAGTGTGTAACTAGATGAATTTTCACAAACTGGACAGGCCCACATAAACACCCTGTAGCTCAAAAGCAAGAGCATTGCCAACACCCAGAATCCTCGTGCTCCTTCCAGACATTATCCCCTTCCCCGAAAATCATTACTGCCCTGACTGCTAACATCAAAGATTAATTTGCTGCCTGGTTTTGAACGATATATAACCAGAATCAGATATGAGATCCATCCATACTGTATTAACAGTAGTCGTAATTCATTCATTCTATTATAAATACTGTCCTATGAACATCCTAATTTTCAATATGTTTTGTTCATTAGATTTATTCCTAAGTATTTTTGTGAATGCTACTATAAATTAAATCATCTTTAAATTTTTTACTAATTTATAATTGGTAGAAACCAAGTCAATTTTTTATATCAATTGTATAGCAATTGATTTTTTTATATTGACCTTGTGCTTGGGGACCTAGCTAAACTGCTTATTAATTTTAATAGTTCATTGATTCTTTTTAATTTTCCAGGTTCACAATCATGTCATCTGAAAATAAGGGTAGTTTCATTTCTTTCTTTCTACTTTTAATGCATCTATTTCTTTTTCTTAACTTATTGTCCTGGCTAGGACCTCCAATACAACATTAAATAAAAGTGGTCATGGTGGACATCTTTGTCTTGCTCCCAATTTTAGGGTGAAATTTTCAATCTTCTATTAAATATGATATTTGCTTTAGTTTTTTGGTAATCTTACTTATCAAACTAAGGTAATTCCCTTTAATCTTAGTAAACCAAAAGTTTTAAATTATAAATATGTGTTTGTCAAATGCATTTTCTGTAGTGTTGTGCTTTTAATCGTGTATATAGCAAGAAAAACTAAACTAGAAATGTCTGTTTCACATATATAGTACTTATATTAATGTAATCATCTTAAGAAACAGATCACTAAGTACATTAACACTTTTTATTAATCTACATTACAGCTTCTTTATTCTACTCTGCTAGCACTCACATAAATTAGTATGGATGGATAAAGCCAGATGAGAAAACCCTAAGGCCCCAGTACACAGAGGCATAAACCAAAGAGAAGGTGCACCAGGCTATTGTATCGATCTTTCAATTCATCTTTTGGTCCTGGAGACAGTTATTCAAGTGGTCTAATCAAGCTGAAAGGATGGTTAGACAGATTTCCTAAGTGTAGAAATATAGGAATATACACTGGAGGAAGAATAGCAGAAGTTGACAATAATTCATCTAAAATTACTTTCCAAGTTTTGAGCCACACAGTAGAAGCTGTGTAGAAATCCTGGATTGTAGTCATTTTCTTTCTTGCCCTTACTGCTGCTGCTGCTGCTTCACTTCCTTTTTGGAGTCTTCTAAGATTTTTCCTTACTTTTCTGCAAATTTAACATCAACTTCTCTGCTTATTTTCCTTCTCTGCTCTATATTCCTGATTTTTGACCATCAGTCCTTCACTAAAGAATCACTTTCTTGTCTTCTACTTTCTAAGCAAGTGTTTTTTTAGACCACAGTTCTCAAAAGCAATACACTGGAGTGTGATTATATATATACATATATATATATATGAAGATGTTGTAGAATTATTTTTACCAAAAAGGTAATAACTGAAATTGGTCTTTTCATGAACACATGCACCCTCCTGCCTAGCAGAATACACATTGGTGGGTATCCAGGAGAAAGAGTAGGGCCGGCATGACTCAGGACAGCCAGAGTGAACATCCCATGAGTTTCTGTAAAATTTCAGTATATTGCACATATATATATATACACATACATATGTATATATTTGCCATAAAGCAGTTCATGTACACCTGGTTAAATGGATGTGCCAATTATATTATCTAGTTTCAACTAAATTAACAATAAAAAGGTAGACAAGTACCTTACAGATTCCAGCCCCCCCCCAAAAAAAATATATAGAATTATAGATAATGCAAATAACCAGGAGCAAAAAAAAAAAAAAAAAAAAAAAAAGTCAGTGTGATTCTGCTCCCCAGCTTCCTCAGTCACATTATAATGTTTAAAAAATGCCAAGTTAAATACATTTGAAAAACCAGCTAAAAATACTGAAATTATGAAAACTACTACTGTTAAATGAATCTTACTATGTATTTTGCTTGATATTTTAGCAAGAAATACTAGGAAGCCATCACAGTTAGCAAGAAAATTTAAAACTAAGTACCCACAAGAGAAAATTAAAATTCTTTATTTCATGTGACTCAGTTCAGTACTTCTCAACATTTAAGAAACTAAATGACAAATATTCAGAAGCCCCTGTGAGATTTCATATTTTACAGTAAAAGTCAGAAAACCACAAACCACTGGGGAAAACGCTTTTCTCCCCACAGTAAAAACAGCTGAATATATTAAAACCACCACCAAAAAAAAAAAAAAATGAAATTTTAATTTTATCCACAAAAGTAACACTGTCAATTTTAGACATATTGCAGAAAAGTTGAAGTAGTAAATGTTAGAACAAATACATCATGGAGGTTGAATCCCAGTATAGTTATTTCAAAACTGACTCCACTCATGATCCAGATTCTGTTCCTATGAAGAAATATTCAAAAATAAGGTGGCAGGACCAGCTTGCCGCTCCCGCTAGAACAGACGGAAAAGCGTGTGGAGACACGTTGTGAACATTTGCTCCAAGAACTACCAGGAAGGCTGAGAGTATCCAGAGACCCTTTGAAGGAACTAGATTGCCACTGCAGGCTCCCTGAGATGCCAAAAACACTGTGAGTTGGCTTGCTTTCTCAGCAGAGAGGCTGGTGGTCCAGGGCAAGTTCTCAGCACTGGTCACTGGCTCCTCTACTAGACTCAGTGCTGTTGCGGGAGCACAGTGGGACTGAGACCGGCCTTTAGGACTGCAGGCTGCATGGGAGTAGGGAGAGGCCTATGACTGCCAGCTTTCTCCCACTTCCCTGGTGACCTGTGTGACTCAGCAGATGCAGCCATAATCCTCTGGAAACAGAACTCCACTGGACTGGGAACCACACCCCCGTCCCTCACAGTGGCCACAGCAAGCCCTGCCCAAGGAGAGTCTGAGCTCAGACATGCCTATACCTGCCCCCACCTGGTAGTCTTTCTCTGCCCACCCTGGTTGCTGAAAACAAAGGACATAATCTCTTGAGAGCTCTATGGCCCTGCCTACCACCTGAGAAACCTGAATACTTAACCTGGTGACCCTAAGGCAAATTTGCATCCTCCCTATAGTACCACAGGTAATGCACTTTTGAAAGTACCACCTCCTGGCTGGATGTCAACCAACACAAAACCAGTACACTAAACAAAAATACAACCAAGGACCCAAGGACCAAGGCCCACTTCACTCCCCTGCTACCTCCACCAGAACAGGTGCTGGTATTCACAGCCAAAAGACCTAAAGATGGATCATATCACAGGACTCTTTGCAGAGACTCCTCAGTAGCAGCCCTGAGCCCAGTAGCTCTGCTGGGTGGCTAGACCCAGAATAGCAAAAACAATCACCACAGGTTGGCTCTCAGGAAACCCCATCCCTAGGGGAAGGGGGAGAGCACCATATCAAGAGAGCACCCTGTGGGACAAAAGAATCTGAACAGCAGCCCTTAAGTCTCAGATCTTCCCTCTGACATAGTCTACCCAAAAGAGAAGGAACCAGAAAAACAATTCTGGTAATATGACAAAACAAGGTAGATTAACACCCGCAAAAGATCACCAGCTCACCAGCAATGGATCCAAACCAAGATCAAATCTCTGAATGGTCAGAAAAAGAATTCAGAAGGTTAATTATTAAGCTAATCAAGGAGGCACCAGAGAAAGGTGAACTCCAAATTAAAGAAATCAAAAACATGATAAAGGATATGAAAGGAGAAATCTTCAATGACATAAATTGGATAAATAAAAAACAATCACTACTTCTGGAAATCAAGGACACATTTAGAGAAATGCAAAATGCACTGGAAAGTCTCAGCAACAGAATCAAACAAGCAGAAGAAAGAATTTCAGAGCTCAAAAACAAGGCTTTCAAATTAATCCAATGCATCAAAGACAAAGAAAAAGAATTTTAAAAAAATGAACAAAGACTCCGAGAAGTTTGGGACTATGTTAAGCATCTAAATCTAAGAATAATTGGTGTTCCCAAGGAAGAAGAGACAGGTAAAAGTTTGGAAAACATATTTAAGAGAATAGTCGAGGAAAATTTCCCCAGTCTTGCTAGAGATCTAGGCACCCAAATAAAAGAAGCTCAAAGAACACTGGGTAAACTCATCACAGAAAGATCATCACCTTGGCACATAGTCTTCAGGTTATCTAAAGTCAGGACAAAGAAAAGAATCTTAATAGCTGTGAGGCAAAAGCATCAGGTAACCCACGAATGAAAAACTACTACAGTAACAACAGATTTCTCAACAGAAACCCTACAAGCTAGACAGGATTGGGGTCCTATTTTTAGCTTCCTTAAACAAAATAATTATCAGCCAAGAATTTTGTATTTGGCGAAATTAAGCTTCATAAATGAAGGAAAAACACAGTCTTTTCCAGACAAACAAATGCTGAGAGAACTCGGCACTACCAAGCTGGCATTATGAGAACTGCTAAAAGGAGCTCTAAATCAAAACAAATCCTTGAAATACACCAAAATAGAATCTCTTTAATGCATAAATTTCACAGGATCTATATAACAATAACAATGAAAAAAAAAAAAAAAACCAAGGTATTCAGGCAACAAATAGCAAGATGAATAGAATAATACCTCACATCTCAATATTAATGTTGAATGTGAAATGGCCTAAAGGCACCACTTAAAAGACACAGATGGCAGAATGAATAAAAATTCACCAAACAAATTTCTGCTGTCTTCAGGAGACTTACCTACCCATAAGAACTCACATAAACTTCAGATAAATAGGTAGAAAAAGATATTCCATGCAAATGGACACCAAAAGTGAGCAGAAGTAGCTATTCTTATATCAGACAAAACAAAGTTTAAAGCAACAGAAGTTTAAAAAGACAAAGAGGGACATTACATAATGATAAGATGACTAGTACAACAGGAAAATATCACAATCCCTAAATATGTACACACCTAATACTGAAACTCCCAAATTTATAAAACAATTACTGCTAGTCCTAAGAAATGAGACAGATGCCAACACAATAATAGTAGGGGATTTTAATACTCTACTAACAGCGCTAGACAGGTCTTCAAGACGGAAGGTCAACAAAGAAGCAATGGACTTAAACTATACCATAGAAAAAATGGACATACAAGACATTTACAGAACATTCTACCCAACTCCTATAGAATATACATTCTATTCATCAGTACATGGAACATTCTCCAAGATGGGCCATATGATAAAGCACAAAATAAGTCTCAGTAAATTTTAAAAAATCGAAATTATATCTGGTACTCTCTCAGACCACAGTGGAATAAAATTGGAAATCAACACCAAAACGAACCCTCAAAACCATGCAAATACATGGTCATTAAATAACCTGCTCCTGAATGATCATTGGGTTAACAATGAAATCAAGATGCAAATTTAAAAATTCTTTGAACTGAATAACAGTGACACAAGCTATCAAAACCTCTTGGATAACAGTAAAAGCGGTGCTAAGAGGAAAGTTCATAGCATTAAATGCCTACATCAAAAAGTCTGAAAGAGCAGAAACAGACACTCTAAGGTCACACCTCATGAAACTGGAGAAACGAGAACAATTCAAACCAAAACCCAGCAGAAGAAAAGAAATAACAAAGATCAGAGCAAAACTAAATGAAATTGAAACAGACAAACAAAAAATACAAAAGAGAAAAGAAACAAAAAGCTGGTTCTTTGAAAAGATAAATAAAATTGACAGACCATTAGTGAGATTAACCAAGAAAAGAAGAGAGAAAATCTAAATAAGCTCAACTAGAAATAAAACGGGATATATTACTGCTGATACCACAGAAACACAAAAGATTATTCTAGGCTACTATGAGCACCTTTGGGCACATAAACTAGAAAACGTAGAGGAGATGGATAAATTCCTGGAAATATAAAACCCTCCCACATTAAACCAGTAAGATACAGAAACTCTGAACAGAGAAAAGCAAACAATGAGATTGAAATGGTAATTTAAAAAATTGCCAACAACAAAAAAAAGTCCACTACCAGACGGATTCACAGCTGAATTCTACCAGACATTCAAAGAACTGGTACTAATCCTAGTGACACTATGCCACAGAATAAAGAGGAAATCTCCCCTAAATCATTCTATAAAGCCAGTATTACCCTAATACCAAAACTAGGAAAGGACATAACAAAAAAAAGAAAACTACGGGCCAATATCCCTGATGAATATAGATACAAAAATCCTCAACAAAATACCCAATCCAACAGCATATCAAAAAGATAATCCACCATGATCAAGTGGGTTTCATACCAGGGACACAGATGGTTTAAGATACATGAGTCAATAAATGTGATACACCATATAAACAGAAAAAGGAAAATCAGACTATCATTTCAATAGATGCAGAAAAAGCATATGACAAAATCCAGCACACTTTATGATTAAAACCCTCAGCAAAACTGGCATAGAAGGGACATACCTTAAGGTAAAAGTCATCTATGAAAAACCCACAGCCAACATTACACTGAACAGGGAAAAGTTGAAAGCACTCCCCCTAAGAACTGGAACAAGACAAGGATCCCCACTTTCATCACTTCTATTCCACATAGTAGAAGTTCTAGCCAGAGCAATCAGACAAGAGAAAGAAATAAAGGACATCCACATTGGCAAAGAAAAAGTCAAACTGTCGCTGTTTGCTGATGATATGATTTTGTCATATAAAACAGCATATACCTACCACAAAGACTCATTCAAAAAGCTCCTAGAACGGTTAAATGAATTCAGCAAAGTTGCAGGATATAAAATTAATGTACACTAATCAGTAATTCTGCTATATACCTATAGCAACCAAGCTGAGAATCAAATCAAGAACTCAACCCTTTTTACAATAGATGTAAAAAATTAAATAAAATACTTAGGAATATACTTTACCAAGGAGGTGAAAGACCTCTACAAGGAAAACTACAAAACACTACTGAAAGAAATAATAGACAACACAAGGAAGTGGAAACATATCCCATGCTCATGAACAGGTAGAATAAATATTGAGAAAATGACCATACTGCCAAAAGCAATCTATAAATTCAACGTAATTCCCACCGAAATGCCACAATCACTCTTCACAGAACTAGAAAAAAACACTCCTAAAATTCATGTGGAACCAAAGAAAGAACTGCATAGCCAAAGCAAGACTAAGCAAAAGAACAAATCTGGAGGTATCACATCACCCAACTTCAAACTATACTATAAGGTAATAGTCACCAAAACAGCATGGTACTAGTATAAAAATAGGGACATAGACCAATAAAATATAATAGAGAACCCAGAAATAAAGCCAAATACTTGCTGTTAGTAACTTACTAATCAGCTACCTGATTTTTGACAAAGCAAACAAAAAACATAAAGTGGGGAAAGGACACCCTATTCAACAAATGGTGCTGGGATCATTGGCAAGCCACATATAGAAGAATGAAACTGAAATCTCATCTCTCACCTTATATAAAAATGAACCGAAGATGGATCAAAGACTTAAATCTAAGGCCTGAAACCATAAAGATTCTAGAAGATAACATCAGAAAAACCCTTCCAGACATTGGCTTAGGCAAAGACTTCATAACCAATAAGCCAAAAGCAAATGCAACAAAAACAAAGATAAACAGGTAGGACTTAATTAAACTAAAAAGCTTCTGCACAGCAATAGAAATAATCAGCAGAGTTGGCCAGGTGCAGTGGCTCACGCCTGTAATCCCATCACTTTGGGGGGCCAAGGAGATCATGAGGTCAAGAGATGGAGACCATCCTGGCAACAATGGTGAAGCCCTATCTCTACTAGAAATATAAAAGCTAGTTGGGCATGGTGGCACACGCCTATAGTCCCAGCTACTTGGGAGGCTGAGGCAAGAGAATCGTTTTAACGATCATTTAATGATGAGCCAAGATCCCGCCACTGCACTCCAGCCTGGCAACAGAGCAAGAGTCCATCACAAAAAAAAAAAAAAAAAAAGAACAAAATAATGACATTCACAGCAACCTGGATAGAATTGCAGACTATTATTCTAAGTAAAGTAACTTAGGAATGGAAAATCAAACATTGTATGTTGTGACTCATAATTGGGAGTTAAGCTATGAGGATGCAAAGGCATAAAAATGATACAATGAACTCTGGAGACTCGGGGGAAAAGGTGGGAGGGAGCTGAGGGATAAAAGACTACACACTGGGTACAGTGCACACTGGTTGGGTGATGATGCATCACAATCTCAAAAAGCACTACTAAAGAATGTATTCATGTTACCAAGCACCACTTGTTCCCTAAAAACTTATTGAAATAAAATAAATATTAAGATAAAAAAGAATGCCCTTTTCACAAAACTGGGTTCCAACTGTTTGCTTCAAGAAGTGAAAATTTTTCTTGCATTTCAACTGTAAATTTATCCTGAACCAGATACCTAATAAAATTATTTTTAATGGATTGTTTAAAAAAAATGAAAAGAAAACCATTTTGGAGGAAGAGGTAGATTTTGCCTTGAAAGAGGCAACCTACCAGTTTTAATGATCAAGAACCACATAGAGAACTGAGCCCAGTTAAAGAGTTAATAAAATAAACAGCCTTTTTGGGGGAACAACTTAAATATTTTAAGATAAAAGTAATAATCTTACTTTTACATAAAATGCGGAGACAGATTTTCCTTTTTCAGGACCAGGTCAAACAAAAGACCTGGAGGGGGCTGTGTGAAGCAAAGGACCACAGAGTTCTGAATGCCCACCCTGCTGGGAATAGGGTCATGCTTGATCCAAATGACTTCAGGCCCAGCAAAGGACTCAGTTCTGATGAGACCACAGCAATTTCCTGGGTGAATTCCAAGCCACTTCATTAACAAATCAAAGCTTCACAATAGCAAAGATATGAAATCGACCTAGGTGTCCATCAGTGAATAAATGGATAAAGAAAATGTGGCATATATACATAATGAAATAATTGCCATAAAAACAATGAAATAATGTCTTTTGCAGCAATGTGAATGAAAGTGGAGGCCATTATCCCAAGTGAAACAAGCCAGGCACAGAAAGACAAACACTGCATGTTCTTACTCATAAATGGGAGCCAGAAAATGTGTTCATGTGGATGTAGAGAGTGGGATGAGAGATAATGGAGACTCAGAAGGGTGAGGGGGTGGAAGGGAGGATGAGAAATTAGTTAATGGGTGCAATGTATGTTATTCTATTGATGGATAACTTAAAAGCCCTTACTTGACCACTATACAATCTATGCATGTCTACCCCCAAAATTTGTACAAATAAAAAAAAAGAAATATTCAAATAATTATCTTTTCTGTGAGTCGCTAAAGAACAGATATGCTGGCTATGCATGGTGGCTCATGCTTGTCATCCCAGCATGTTGGGAGGCTGGGGCAGGTGGATCACTTGAGGTCAGGAGTTTTTGTGACCAGCCTGGCTAACTTGATGAAACCCTGTCTCTACTAAAAATACAAAACTTAGCTGTGTGTGGTTGCGTACACTTGTAATCCGACCTACTTGGGAGGTTAAGGCGGGAGAATGGCTTGAACTCAGGAGGTGGAGGTGGCAGTGAGCTGAGATCGCACCACTGCCCTCCAGTCTGGGTGACAGAGCGAGACGCCACCTCAAAAAAAGAAGAAAAAGAAAAGATATGCTGAAGAAATAAACTATGATATAAAAGATACAGACAGATATGCTAAAGAGACAAACTGTCATATATTCATATAATAGAACACTATATAGTAATTCAAAAATTGATAAAAATGACAATGTGGATGACTCACAGAAAATGCACTGTGAAAACAGCCAGACATATAAGTAGAGGTATTAGTCTGTTCTCACACTGCCATAAAAAATTGCCCAAGACTGGGTAATTTATGAAGAAAAGAGGTTTAACTGACTCACAGTTCTGCATGTGAGTCACGACTGGAGAGGCCTCAAAAAACTTCCAATCATGACAGAAGGGGAAACACGTCCTTCTTCACATGGTGGCAGGATAGAGAAGGAGTGCCAGCAGGGGAAATGTCAGATGCTTATAAAACTATCAGATCTCATGAGACTCACTCATTATCAGGAGAAAAGCAGGAGGGAAAGTGCCCCCATGATCCAATTACTTCCACCTAGTCCCACCCTTGATATGTGGGGATTATTACAATTCAAGGTGAGATTTGGGTAAAGACAGAGCCAAATCATATCAGTAGACATACTTTCTAATTCCTTTTATATGACATTCAAGAACAGGCAAAACTAATCAAAGGCGATAGAAATCAGAAGATTGATGAGCACTGTCTGAGAAGGGACTTGAAGTACCTTTATAGTGTACTAGAAATTTTCTTTAAATCTATAGTTGATTTTACATGTGTATACATCTATATAAATTCATTAAGTTGTATGCTTAAAATTAATGTACTGTACTGCATGCATGTTAAACCTCAATAAAAAGTAAATAAAATATAACAAAAAGATTGAAAACAATTTTCACACCTATTTAAACATTTTCTAAGTGAACTCAGTAGGTCATGAATCTATTAGAAATACAACATGTTCTGATTCGTTAGTAAGGATAGGCAACAATTCTGAGAAAATGAAATTTTACTCGACAAATTATTTTTTAAAACCCTTTGTGTAACTGGTGTACTGATTTGAAAATAAGTATTAATTTGGGAAGCAGAGTCAATAGTGTACTTTCTGCACTCACTTCTATGTATTGTTTATGAAGTTTACTTTTCAGCTATTAAAACCAAGTATCAAAATAAACTAAACCTGAAGAAAATAAAAATACAAGTCACAGACTAGGATAAAATATTTGCAAAACATATCTGATAAAGGACCTGTATCCACTATAGTACTCCACAATGGAGTACTATTCAGCCATAAAAAAGAATGAGATCCAGTCATTTGCAACAACATGGATGGAACTGAACATCATTAGGTTAAGTGAAATAAGCCAGGCACAGAAAGGTAAACATCACATGTTCTCACTTATTTGTGTGATCTAAAAATCAGAACAATTGAACTCATGAACATATAGAGTAAAAGGATGATTACCAGAGGCTAGGAAGGGTAGTGAGGGGTAGGGGTGGGGGAAGGTGGAGGTGGTTAATGAGTACCAAAAGAATAAATAAGACCTACTATTTGATAGCACAACAGGATGACTATAGTCAATAATAATAGTTTATTTTTAAATAACTTAAAGTGTGTAATTGGATTGTTTATAACTGAAAGGATAAACACTTGATGGGATGAATACCCCTTTTCCATGTTGTGCTTATTTCACACCACATGCCTGTATCAAATTATCTCATGTACCCCATAAATATATACACCTACTATGTACCCATAAACAATTTTTTTAAAGGATCTGTATCCGAAGTATACAAAGAACCCTTGAAACTCAAAAATAAGAAAATAAACCACTCAATTAAAAATGGGCAAAAGATCTGAACAGATACCATGTCAAAGAAGATATATAGATGGCAAACTAGCACAGGAAAGGATACTCAATATCATACGTCATTAGGGAATTACAAATTAAAAGAATGAGATACCACCATACACCCATCAGAATGACTAAAATCCAACACACTGATAATATCAAATGCTGGCAAAAATGTGAAGCAATGGTGCTATGATTTGAATCTATCCATCCCTCCCCCAGCACAATTCATATATTGGAACCTAAGACCCAAGTAATACTATTAAAATGCAGGGCCTTTAAGAGGTGATTAAGTTGGAGTTCTGCCCTCATAAACAGGATTAGAACCCTTATTAAAGGGCTTGAGAGAACTAAGGTGGGCCCTTCTGTTCCCTTCTGCCATTGGGAGGACACAGGAAGAGGCACCATCTTGGAAGCAGAGAGCAGCCCTCTTCAGATGCCAAATCTGCCAGGGCCTTGACCTTGAATTTCCCAGCCTCCAAAACTGTGAGAAGATAAATTTCTGTTCTTTATAAATTACTGTCTCAGCTATTTTGCTATAGCAGCAGGAACAGTCTCTAAAATATATAGATATAGATATAGATATAGATATAGATATAGATATAGATATAGATATAGATTTTTTAAAGAAAGAATACCTAATGGTGCCGTAGCTAAGCATTCGCTGTTCTGAAGAGAAAGGGAGGTAATTCAGCCCTTGGTGAGGGCATAGGTAGGAAGGGCGCCCCTGCCCCTCAGGGCCATCTCAGCCACTTTCTAGCCGGGGATCCTGGGCAAGTTTCTGCACCTCACCAGCCTAGTTTTTATTATCTGTACGGAGAGGGTTTTGAACAAATTATTTAGGTTGGTGCAAAGGTAATTGTGTAATTAAAAGCAATGGCAAAAACCACAATTATACTTGCACCAACTTAGTATTAAAAATACTCTCATTCTAAATATTCTATGACTCAAAAAAGATTTGTTGAATGAAATTTAAGGGAACGACCCAAATCAGAACAATTGTGTCTAACAGGAAAGGAAATCTTCTGGGTATAATACAGAGTAAGAGCTGTTAGGAGGCAGGAGAAGATAAACTATCATGTCCAGAAATAATTATGGTGGAAACTGTTAACAGAAGGGGAGGTAAATGGCCTAATGGTCTATAATTTATTCACCTATTTATAGCCAGTAACTGGGAGACACCTAGAGAAGAAGACTGGATTAAATCCAACATTTGGGGCTTATATAGACTAAAGATCATTTTATTGTTTGCCAATCACTCGTCTATATATCTGTAAGTAGAAAGAGTTAATACCTTACATTTTATTTAAAATGTTAATGCTGGATCACTGCTCTTTGGGGACTCATTTTTAAGTGCGCATAATTCTGCAGGCTTTAACAATAAGATGCACATAAAGACATTTGAAATCTAAGTGATCTCTTGACATTTGACTAAAAGTCAAAGCAGTGGACCGCAAGACAAATAGAACACTTCACCCATGAAGGTTGACTATTAGCTTTGTTTCATGATCTGTAAATGAGTTATTAAATGCCTCTATAAAGTTTTATTACTGTTTTAATCCCACTAATAACTGTCCTCACTTTAAATGCCCTACTGTTTGCTGAATATGGCAGTGATGTGCTTCAATAATGCTGCCCAACATTAGATTTTTTCTCTCTAAAACAAAAGATATAAAAGAGAATGCGTTAGAGATACTATGCAGTACTGGTTCTATCAGTTAAGGGAAAAAAGAGCGAGCCAGATGTTAGCTGTCTGTCTTTGTATGGGTATAACCTGCTTGATTCCACATTTCCATCTTTAGTTCTTGAGTGTCAGCAGCCTAGACATAAGGGAATAAAAGTGAATGTATGTTTCAGCACATTATGAAAGCACTTACAGAGAAAACAATTTACATCTTAATAGCTTTCTTTCATTACATTAACTTCTCTGCTTTTCATCTTGGAGACTGCAGGAATGTTCACAAACATTGGCAAATGTGAGAAAGAATCACAGAATCTTGGAGCTAGAAGGGGCTCTAGAGGCCGTAACCCTTCCTCCCACCATGCTGGAATTGCTTCTCTGTTCAGTCTCCCTTTGAGACTGCTGGGGCACTCACAGTACAGACCATTCACTCACTACGTCCAGAAGTTGGCCTCTACAAAATTCAGTCTTCAACCTGTTGGAATGGTCTTTCTTATGTTGAATACAAAGTGGCTGCCCCAGAACTTTCACTAGGATTCAGGGTCCTGCCTTTCGGAGCTTGTCACAGCAAGCACCTCTTCTGTGCCTCACAGGAGAGGCAGACACGTATCTGAAGACATCCCTTGGAGCTCTGACTAGTCACCCCACCTACAAGCCAAACATCCTAGCATCTTCCACCACTCTTCAGAAGGAGTGGTTCCTACTTGCCTCACTACCATGGGTGCCAAATGATAAGCAGTCTCTAATTTCATTTGCAATATTTCTTTTAAAATGTTCCACTAATAATTAAACTCAACCTTCTTCCTCATACAGAAGAGACATTTGATGTACCACAGTTGGGACACCATACAGTTGTCCCCTCCTGAAACAGTGTAGTAGGGGAATTTGAATTTGAAGCACACATGAACATGTAGGGAAAACAGGGGCAGGAGAATCAAGGTCAATTAATGAAAGCCTTAAACATCAGACACAGAGCACACACCAATAAAAGAAACACTGTGTACATTTTATTCATTTTGCATTGGTAAAATGGGAACATATTAATATATCTTTTACCTGACTCAAGTTTGAGAGGAACTTTTCAGGGTCTTCTGACCCTACAGTTTCAAAGAGTTGCCTCTAAATTGAATTACTATTTTGTAAGTTGCATATATATCAACTTAAATTTGGTCTTTGTAGCCAAAATAGCTGGCTGTCCACAAAATATTCATGCACTTCTTTCCAAACTGTGGAATAATTACTGGGAAATGTTGCTCAATCAAGCACTAAATTACCAAAAGTCTCTGCAAGGCTACCTCTCACCAGTGGAATGTGAACAAAAGACACATGTGTCATTTTCAGCTGGGGTTCATTTTTAACTGTGGTAAAATATACATGCCATAAAAAATGTACCATTTTAACTATTGTTTAAGTATATAATTCAGTGGCATTAAGTACATTCACAGTGTTGTGTAACCATCACCACTATCTTCAGAACATTTTCATCATCTCACACAGAAATCTCTGTACCCATTAAACTGTAACTCCCCATTCTCCCTCCCCCCAGCCCCTGGTAACCCCTGTTCTACTTTCAGTCTCTATGAATTTGATTTTTCTAGGTACCGTACACAAGTAGGATCGTAACAATATTTGTTCTTCTGTGTCTGGCTTCTTTCAGTTAATGTAATGTTTTCGAGGCTCATCGATATTTTCTATCTCAATTTCTTTTTATGGCTGAATAACATTTCACTGTATGCATATAGCACATTTGGCTTATCTTTTCATCTGCTGGTGGAGACATGAGTTGTTTCCATCTCTCGGCTATTATGAATAATGCTGCAACGCATATTTGTGCATATATGTATATGTGTTTGAGTCCCTGTTTTTAATTATTTGGGGAATATTATAAGAGAACTGCTGAATTATATGTAATTCCTTATTTAACGTTCTGAGGAACCACCATAAAATTTTCTAGAGTGGCTGAACCATTTTACATTTCTACCAGCAATGTGCAAGGATTCCAATTTCTCCACATCCTCACCAACATGTTATTTTCCATTGTTTCAATAATAGTTATATTATACACTAGGTGAAGTGGTATCTCATTGTGGTTTTGATTTACATTTCCCTAGTCACTAAAGATATTGAGTATCTTTTAAATGCTTAGCAGCCATTTGTATATTGTCTTTGGAGAAATGTCTACTCAAGATCTTTGTCCATTTCTGAACTGGGTTATTTGTTTTTCTTTTGTTGAGTTGTAGGAATTCTTTATATATTCAGGATATTAATTCCTTGTCAGATATGTGATCTGCAAATATTTCTTCTAGCTAGGATTATTAAGCAGCTGTGCCTTTTCCACTATTTTATTCTTCTGCCTGATGCAGATGATTCTAAGACCCTAGGGAACAAGGGAGCCATGAAATGGAAGAAGCCAGGTACCACATGAAAGAAAAACACCCACTGACCAGGAGTGCCGCACATTCTACTGTTACACTACTGATAAACCAACTTTTGTGCTGATACGCTGAAATTTTAGTTTCTTTTTCTACCAGCTAGCACTACCCAACCTAACAGAGTCCTCTGTCAATAGGTTCCCAGTCCTTCTGATAGTATGATCTGGGAGGTCATGATTTCCATCTCCCAGATCTCATCTTCATTAATATCTCATACATGGTCTCGGGCCTTCACTGATTAGACCTTCCTTTTTTTTCGACTTTCAAAAACACAGCATCATCATTTTGTCTAGACAGATATATGTAGTTCTCAAATTCTTCAATTCCGCTTTTTGAAAATCAGGTATTTCCCACCCTAAAACTCTTAGGCACCTCTGTTTCTTTGTAACAATGGCTCTAAAATCCTATTTGTGGATTTTTCAGTACTCTGCATAAGAATCTATTTGGGTTGGTAAAGTTGAACTCATTTAAAACAGGTGATATAGTCTTGAAATCTAATCACTATCTTGGATTTCCCTTCAATCATTCTCAAGATCTGCTTATATGGTCCCATGTGAAGATCACTCAGCTATTTTTAGTATTTACTTTTAAATACACTAATTCAGTTATTACACATGACAGAGTTACATGCAATTATCATTTAATCTTCAACACAAACATATAAAATAGGAATCAATATCCCTGGGGAGATTAAGACCCAAAGGATCTCACCAAATAAGTTGTACACTCTAGATTCAGACACAGCTATTTCAATTGCCAGGCCATGTTACTTTCTTTCACTCACATGCTAACTTGCCAAATTTTCCTAAATAGACTAATATCTTTTTGGAAGACAGCTTCAAAAAAGGATCTTTCTGTTGCTCTTTGTGGTTTTTGTAGCAGGCACAATTCATTGTATGCTATTCTCTGATACTATAGTAAATTTACACGTAGTGTTATATGTCCCTCCTTGCTATTTTACACATGTTTTAAATCTAACACACTGGTTAAATGGCTTTTTTTTTTTTTTTTTTTTTGGAGACAGAGTCTCACTCTGAGACACCCAGGCACAGTCTCAGCTCACTACAGCCCTCGCCTTCTGGGTTCAATTAATTCTCCTACCTCGGCCTCCCAAGTAGCTGGGATTACAGGCACATGACACCACACTCAGCTAATTTTTGTGTTTTTAGAAGATACAGGGTTTCACCATGTTGGCCAGGCTGGTCTCAAACTCCTGACCTCAGGTGATCCACCGGCCTCAGCCTCCCAAAGTGCTGGGATTACAGGCATGAGCCACCACATGCCTGGCCAAATGTCGTCTTCTTTTACATTTGAAAAAACATCTTTTCTGATAATTGATAATATGGCTTTGATATTTCAGAATATTTTAGACATTAAGAAACCTAGGCAAACACTAGGCAGAAAGCTTTTGGGATGAGGATTAATAACACAGAGGCCATTCTATCTCAATGAAATATAAAAGAAAAATGGAAAGTTCTCGTTATTAACATATTATTCTCCGTATTTCAAAACTAAGGTCAGATGATATGACAGAAATGAAAATGAAACAACTGCTTGAAAGTTTTTAGGTCACAAAATTGGTCCATTAAGTCCAAATTATGGTATCAGTCTCTGCCAGTGATTTTCATTGTGTTCTAAAGCAAAAGGATCTGCCCCAGGGAACTCAGCCAACTGTGTCCCAAGAGTATGCCATTATCACAAGAGGAACTGGGTAAGAACTGGTGAAAAAACAATCAGCAGATCAAGGTTTTTTTGTTTGTATGTTTTGTTTTGTTTTGTTTTGTTTTTTCAGACAGAGTCTTGCTCTGTTGCCCAGGCTACAGTGCAGCAGCACGATCTTGGCTCACTGCAACCTCTACCTCCCGGGTTCAAGCGATTCTCCTGCCTCAGCCTCTTGAGTAGCTGGGATTCCAGGCATTCGCCACCACGCCCACCTGATTTTTGTATTTTTAGTAGAGACGGAGTTTCACCATGTTGGCCAGGCTAGTCATGAACTCCCGGCCTCAGGTGATCCACCTGCCTCAGCCTCCCAAAGTGCTGGCATTACAGGTGTGAGCCACCGTGCCCAGCCCCAGATCAAGTTTTATTCATTTTGGTGGCCCTAAAAGAATCCAGCACATAATGTCTTAGTAGACTATATGTAAGATATAATGTCTTACACATATTAGGTTCTCAATAAAGATACATGGAGAGAAGGAAGATACTACTAATAAGGTCAAAAGTGGGACAACACATATGGTACAGGGCATCTGGGACTGACACTGTGGGCAGAGTGCATTTCTTCTAGAATCTAGAGATGGATGGTGGTAATGGTTGCACAACAATGTGAATGCACTTAATGTCACAGAATTGTAGCGTTAAAATGGTTAAAATGGTAAATTTTATGTTATAATAAAAAATAAATACTTGTATAATATATTTTTACAGATTTTTTTTAAAAAATCACATGAGATATCACTTCACACCACTAGAATGGCCACAGTTAAAAAGACAGATAATAAGTTTAGGAGAAAGTATGGAGAAACTGGAGTCTGTACACATTGCTTGTGGGAATGTAAAATGATGCATCCACTTCAAAAAACAGTCTGGCAATTCTCTAAAAAAAATTAATCATAAAGTTACCATATGATCTAGCAATTCCACTCCTAGGTATATACCTAAGACAAATAAAAACATATCAACACAAAAACTTGTACATGAATGTTTATAACAGCATTATTCACAACAGCCAAAAAGTAGAAACAACCTATATTCTATCAACTAATGAATGGATAAACAAAATATAGTATATCCACATAAAAAAAAAAATTCTGCAATCAAATGAAATGAAGTACCAATACATGCTACAATTTGGATGAACCTTGAAAATGTTATACAAACCAAAAGAAGCTAGCCAAAAAACCCCATGCTGCATAATTCTTTTTATATGACATGTCCAGAATATGCAACTCTATAATGACAAAGTAGCTTAGTGGTTGTCTAGGCAGAGGGGAAATAGGGGGATGCAGTGAGTGACTGCTACAAGCAGAGTTTCTTTTTGAGGTGACAAAAATGTTCTAAAATTTATTGTGTCATGAATATACTAAAAACCACCGAATTATACACTCTAAATGCATGAACTGTGTGGTATGTGACGTACATCTCATTATAGCTATTTTTAAAATTAAAGCAGTGGCTGTACGGTAGTGAAAGTGCAGAAATGAGTGATGTCATTTACTAACATAGTCTCCCCTTTCGTACTCCTCCATCTTCTTTCTCCCACCTCTTATTCCTTTGAATGGACTTTCAAAGAGATGCACAGTAGTGACCCTGGAAACAAGTCAATGGCCAACTAGGAGTTCAAAAGAAAGTACAGAGGAAACCAGTCAGTACCATAATCCTTAAAACTGGCTGTCCTTGTTCTCCTCCAGTCTTTCCTCAATTCCACAGTACTCAGGATTAGAGCTGTATTTAAAATTGTCACCAAGTACAATACAGCTGTATTAAAATTGTCACCAAGACTTCCTTTGGCCTGAAGTCGGGCAGAGTCAGGAACACACCCAAGAAAGGAAAAAGGGCAGCCGGGCACAGTGGCTCACACCTATAATCCCAGCACTTTGGGAGGCCGAGGTGGGCAGATCACAGGTCAGGAGATCGAGACCATCATAGCCAACATAGTGACACCCCATCTCTACTAAAATACAAAAAAATTAGCCAGGTGTGGTGGCGCATGCCTATAGCCCAAGCTCCTCGGAAGCTGAGGCAGGGGAATCGCTTGAATCCAGGAGGTGGAGGTTGCAGTGAGCCAAGATCACACCACTGCACTCCAGTCTGGCGACAGAGCAAAACTCAAAAAAAAAAAAAAAAAAAAAAAACCGAGGAAGAGGGGTTAAGCCTGAGATAAAGATGGTTAGTCAAACTAGGTGAAAGATGAGACTTGAGAGCATTGCTGGAAGCTATAACAGGGTCTAAATAAATATTTCAGTTCCTAAAATATCTTTTTCTATTCCCTGCGGTGATCCAGTCTATACGACTATCCAGCTGGGGGAATCTTTGTAACTAAGCAGATGAAAGATACGTGAGAGGTATCAACTCTCTCATATTTCTCATAGAGCACTTCAGTAAGGCTAAAATCCTCATGCACAGTGAGAAGGGGAAGCAGGACAGCAAGGAACACTACGACTATTAATTTCTAGCATTACCTGTTCCTAAAGTCTAAAACAAGTTTTAATTTCTTAATTGAATAGCAAGAAAAAAATTATTTTGATGCCAATGCTAAATGTCTTCTGCTTCTCTTCCTGATCCACTCTCCACCCAACAGCTGACCTGTATGGATGGCATCAGTGGACTCTCTCGTCTTCTGGTCCAGGCACAGGGAGCCATTGGCAGGAAATCAAAGGTCAGGACAAGAGTGAGGCCCGGTCCCCCTCCCAAAGGGCATAGTTCCTGCAAAACAGCCCTTTCCAGGCAGCTTTCACTCCAGATTCCAACATCGTTCCCTTACTGTGTCTTGCACATAACTTTTTCTGCATGAGCATCAAATACTCCTTTCCCTGTCCTTGATGTTTAATATTGTCACTGGAATATGTCATTTTGTATCTGTATTTCCTAGGATACAATGTGCCCTTTTTATCTGCATTTATTTATGGAACATTTGCTTTTCTATTTTTAACTCTTTCATCCGTCTGGTTCCCTTTCACCTCTTCTGTAAAAACACTAATCATGCTTATGTTGTAGCTCCTTTGTCAATGACATCTCTCCATCATTGTCTCTATGCACACTTTAAATCACTGTTTCATTTCCTGTCATTTTGTGTGACTACCTACAGCCTATCTGCCACCTCCCTGAAGATGCTTTCAGTTGTGCTTATTTGGTCTTTTGCAGCTTCTAGTGTGGCTCTCATCTCAGTGATCTATAATGTTCAGTGTAATTAACATTCCCTACTTCCATGTCTTTCTAAGCTCCCCAGTTTGCTCCTCATCTCCTTCTCTGTCTCACACCTCCTTTGTGCTCCTGAACCTCTCATTGAACTCTTTTTTTCTAGAGTGAGTGTGTTTGCATCTCTTACAGGCTATGTATGATTCTTCTTTTTCTCTTGTATTATTTATCCTTTCTCTGCCTTTTCTATAAGTTTCCTCCTTCCAGTTTTTATGTACAGGTTCCTTCCTGATTGTTACTCATCTTTGAAAAAGAACAGGCACCAGCTGAAGAAGTGTGGAGAGGGACAGAGCCAGAGGTGTGCATAGAATGAGATGGAGCCTCTGTTTGTGCCTGTTATTTCAACATCCAAGAGACCCATGTGGCCACAGCTAAGCCAATTCAGTCATAAGGTCCTGTCTAGTTCTGCCTAATATGCTTCCTAAGATCACTTTCTTCTGCTTAAAAGCAAGATCAGAGATGACAGAAATGGTCTATTGGCATGGACTCTCCTGCAGCGCTCAACTTCCCCTGGCTTTCCTAATGCCCTTGCAATTCTGAAGAGTTATCACCATAGGGACATGACTGCCTGGCTGCCCTGTATCTCATTACTCTCACCAAAGACTTTTTACATACGTCTTTCAGGACTGCATCACTTGTTTGACGGGTGGAGGGGAGATATATACCTTGCTTGAAATCTACAGAAGCATATACTGCCCATATTTCTAGAGAATTCACAATATTTGGCCAGTATCCTTCGAAGGCTTTGGCTCGGAGTGTTGCAGGGTTTTTAAAAAATATCCTTGAAGATGGAATTGTGTTTCTGTTGTTTTATGCAGGTTTGAGCATATGAGAGTAAAATAAAAGTGACACTTTTTTTTTCTATTACTTTAACCAGAAACATTTGAGAAAGTCTAAAAATCAAATCTTCACTTCATCTACCAAGGAGTTATTGTTTACCAAAGAAGCTACCAAATAGTTGTAAAAATAACAGCTATTATTTGTTAGAGTCCATTACATCAAGTGCTTTACATACATTATCTCATTTAAATCTTACCAACTTTGTAAAGCAGACTTAAGCTGTATTTTTATCGACAAGGAAACCAACTTCGCAGCCCTCCTGTGAGGACAGAAGAGGAAAACATGTGCACAGCTTTGCACGTAATGCCACACACACGACACGCTCTACAGCTCGTTTCTCCTTCACACCTCAAGAGGGTTCGGCAGCTTGAGATTAAGAAGCAAATGCACAGAGCTGCCCAAGTACAAAGTATTACTGGGGGAAACAAAGGTAGAAATTCTGAGAATGTGAAAAATGTCACTAATACAGTAACTAATATTTCTGTGACGCTTACTATGTGTGGGACACTGGTCCAAATGCTGTACCCACATCAACTTGTTTAGCTTTCATCACAACTCTAAGACAACGGTGAGTGGGTATACTATTATTACCCTCATCATATGGGAGAAAACTGAGGGACAGACACAAAAAATCCCCAGTATAGGGCTACACCAGTGGCATATGCCAGAGCCAGGATTTTCAAAGCGTGGAAGTCTGGCTCCAGACCTTTGGTATCAACCACAATGTAATGTTGTCCACCTAATTCTTTAATACTAAACTCAGGTACAAACAGCTTTGGCTATTTAATAGCACCCTCCTATCTACTATTTCATTGTATCCTCACAATAATACCTTTGCATGAGCATAAAAAAATTTTCAAAAGCTAAATTTATTTATTGCAGATTTGTTATAGTCTTCCAACTTGGATAACCACACTTTATGTGCACAAACTAACAGACAATTCAAGCTGGAAATCACTTTTTACTCCTACACTGAAATATTCTCCCAATTCCTGCCTTCTCAAGTCAATATATTTTATGGTTTTCTGTTAGAACCTAAATCTAATCATATACTTGAATTTATCAATAGAAATATATTGAAACAGACATTTATATATAAGGAATTCATTTTATAGCCTACTTGTTAGACAATGTTTCAGTAACTATAGCATCTTTTCGGAAGGGGATCTCAAAAGTCTCAAAAAATCTATTTACCTGCCAAGTACCTAGATGAGTCAAATATTATTGTGGCCACTTTACAAGCAGAAAACCAAGTAAATGAAAAGTACTGGCTTTTCCACTGATTCAGTAAGCACAGTAAATTGTTGGTGAGCATTAATATGAACATTAAGACCAGAGATGAAAGATACACTTTGTAGCAATATAAGCCAAAAGAAAACCTTGCCTCCTATTACATGATTCCACTACGGATCTCATGATTCCATTCAGAGATAACACTGTCATGTATATATCGAGTTCAATAAAGGATTTTCCAGTTACCCAGTTTTGTCTCATTCCTACCTGCAGCATTGAAAAATAAAACTGCAGTCTGTTGTTGTCCAAGAAAGAAGGCATATCCTTACATAACTATTGGGTACTGGGTTTAATACCTGGGTGATGAAACAACATGTACAGCAAATCCCTGTGACACATGTCTACCTATGTAACGAACCTTCACATGTACCTCCAAACCTAAAATAAAAGTTAAAAAAAAAGATTCCTTGTTGTTGCCAAGCTTTAACTCAACTTTAAGTATTAGCTTAGCTGAGAAGAGTTCCCACAGCATCTTGAGAGAAAGGAAGAGCCAACTTGGCATACACCTTATACCATTCTTAAATAAAGTTTGGTAACATTACCTTAATGAGTAACTTCATGTCAAATTCAAGCAATGTCCATTTTGTGTAATTAAAGTTCAATTTTTTGGGGGGAGCATTCTTCCTTATATTCACACATTTCCATGATTCATTAAAATGAGAAAAAATTCTAAAAGTTGGAGCAAAGCTACTAAATTAAATTTACTCTTTAGTATCATTAGAATTTGCTTCGGAGTCAAACATTCATGTAGACATGTTTAAATACTCTGAAGCAAATAGGGGCAATTTGTTAATGCAAAGTTTTAGCAATATCAAGGTAGTAAGAAATAAGGCAAGTTCAAACACCTGATGAAAATAAGCCTGTTATCTGAACATACAAGAGCTTCTTGAGTATTGATTTGTTGTTGCTGTTGAGGCAAGGGTCTCACTCTGCCAACCAGGATGGAGTGCAGTGGCACAGTCTCAGCTCACTGCAACCTCTGCCTCCCAGGTCCAAGCAATTCTTGTGCCTCAGTCTCCCATGTAGCTGGGACTACAGATGTGCACCACCCCGCCTGGCTTTATTTTATTTTTCCATATTTTTAGTAGAGGCAGGGTTTTGCCATGTTGGTCAGGCTGGTCTCGAACTCCTGGCCTCAAGCAATCCACCTGCCTCAGCCTCCCAAAGTGCTGGGACTGTAGGCATGAGCCACCATGCGCAGCCAGGTACTGATATTTTAAGTTAGATTACTTTTGCCTTTTTTATTAACATTAAAGTGTATACATTAATATAAAGTGAAAGAAGCCAGACACAAAGGCCAGGTATTTATGATTCCATGTATATAAAATATCCTAAATAGGCAAATCCATAGAGATTAGTAGTTGCCAGCAACTGAGAAAGGAGTGGACGAGAAGTGCCTGGTAAGGGGGTACATGGATTTTTTTGCAGAGATGAAAATATTCGGGAATTACATAGTGAAAATAGTTGCACAGCCTTGTGAATATAGTAAAAAATACACTGAATTATGTACTTTCAAACTGATGGATTTTATAATATGTGAAGTATATCTCAATAAGAAACTATAAGTTAAACAAATGAAATTTCACTAAATACAGAAGTGTAAAATATTTTCTCATGAAATATGTTTTTTCTAGAATTACTTTTAAAAACTTAAAACTATGAACCCTTAAAATCACCACAACTCTAAGGAAGGAGGACACAGAAACTGCTATTAGAACACATTCAAAAAGATAGGTTTCCGAAAACTGAGGTGAAATGTCTGGGACCATCAAGGAAATTAAGTCAACGTAGTCAGGGAGTAGCACTGGGCCCTTACGTCATGAAAGACTAAAATGATTATTTTGGTGGCATTGACTATGGCCACTGAGTGCATTTAAGGATTAGTAGGACTTCATCTAGATCCAAACAGAACCGTACTAGAACACAACTTTATTGGTCCATTGGAGCTACCCCACCTAAACTGCCCCAATGCTAGCAATTTGTTAATGTAATGTCACAGCCCAGCCTACAGCTGAGTTCTCTGCCAACCTACAGACAAGAGTCAATATAACAGATCATTTTTCCTTCATTTCACTGAGTTACAGTGGTTTGTAATTCAACAGCAGCTGACGCAACGTGAAAAACAACCAGAATAATTGTTTTTCTATTGAGGAGAATACACTCTCCTCAATAATGAAGTAAAATGAATTTTTATTTATTTATTTTTTTGGAGACGGAGTCTTGCTTTGTTGCCAGGCTGGAGTGCAGTGGCATGATCTCAGCTCACTGTAACCTCCACTTCCTGGGTTCAAGTGAGTCTCCTGCCTCAGCCTCCCGAGGAGCTGGGACTACAGGTGCACGCCACCAAGCCCAGCTAGTTTTTGTATTTTTAGTAGAGATGGGGTTTCACCATGTTGGCCAGGATGGTCTTGATCTCTTGACCTTGTGATCCACCCACCTCGGCCTCCCAAAGTGCTGGGATTACAGGCATGAGCCACCATGCACAGCTCATTAAATGCTGGGAAGAGCAGTAAGAAAAATCAGCAGAACTTGTTGATGTGGTCGGGGTACACAGGTTCATTTTTGTCAAAACCTATTTGAAAGCATTAAAATCATTTGGGAACTTGTGACTGTCTACCTATCTCTCTACCTTGGTTGGCTAACTTGTATAGATTAGACCAGTGGTTTGGGAAACCAATTCAGAGGAGTGCCTAGAAGCTTCCCAGGTGAAGCTAGAATCATAACCTAGGTTAGAAAACCATTGCAGTAGACTCAACTCCCACCAGACTGGAATCTCTTGTATTCTGTCATCTTGAGAAATTACCGTGTGAATCTATCTGCAACCACACATTCTACAGGCTGTTCCGCTGATATGCCAGGTGTGCTGCCACCCTGAGCTTTTGCACTTGCTGTTCTCTTCCCCTGGGTATCTGCATGGTTTGCTGCTTCATTGTCTCAAGCTTTTATTTAACAATCACCTTCACCATGAGGCTATCCAGTGTAGGACTTCAACCCCCACTCCCATCCAGATACGTCATAACCCCTTTCTTCATTTTATTTCTCAGTATTTATTAACTAACATCTAGCATCATCTAACAAACTTATCATCTATTAATTTTGTTTTTTGTTTATTTTTTCCACTAAAACATAAGCTCCACGAAGGCAGGGATTTTTGTCAGTTTTATTCACTGCTGTATTCTTTGCACATAGAACAATGCCTACCATAACATAGAACAATGCCTACCATACAAATATCTGTTCAATGACTTACTAGATCGGGGGTGGCAAACCCTAGATCTGGGATAAAGTTTTACTGGAACACAGTCACACATTCATTTATATATTGTCTACAGCTGTTTTTGTGCTACAAGCGTGGATTTAAACAGTTGTACCAGAGACTATATGATCCATAAAGCTTAAAATACTTCTTGTCAAGACTTTTACAGAATAAAATTTGCCAATCCCTGAACTAGATGCACCAATCAGAATGTCATGTAGAGTTCCGATTCCAAATGTTTAAGGAACTGTGGTAGATTAAAGAAGGCCACATACTCTTTGTGGTTCCTATCATTAAGAGCTGGAGTCTCTTTCTCCACTTCTTGAACCAAGGTGGCTTAGTGATTTCCCTCAACTAATAAAATGTGATGAAAGTGACATGAGATTTCCAAGTCTAGGCAGTAAGAGGCCTTGCAGCTTCCACTCAAGCTGTCTTCAAATACTGCCACCATGTTTACAAGCCTGAGCTAGCCTCCTTGAGTATAAGAGATCACGTGGAGAGAGAGGTCCATCCCCCACACTGAGGCTCCGAGCTTGTGAGCAAGCCCAGCTGACACTGCGGAGCCCGGACCATGCTGCCAAAGCACACACAGCAAGCAAGCGTTACTTTAAGTCGCTTAGCTTTGGATGGTTTATTACATAGAAGTTATTTGACACAGTAAGGCTTATTATGATTTTTAGATTAAATCCTTAATTTTCCCTTTTTCCTTCATACACCTCCATACTACTCTGGGAGCAGCAGCCTCAATCTCAAATTATTTATTTACATGTAAGGTCCCTGTTACTTCAGTTAAATCACAATTTAATAACTAAATTTTATAAATATGATGACGTGTGAAGATTTCAGAGTAGTTTGGGAAGTGTTTGAATTAGTTATTGAACAAAGGTTGGCAAGCCATGGCCTGTGGGGTAGCCACCTAATTCTGTAAATAAAATTTTATCAACACCAGTTATGGCCATTCTTTCACAGATTCTCTATGGTTCATCTTCATGCTATGTTGGCCAAGTTAAGTAACAGCAACAAGGTAATGTGGCCCACAGGCCTTAATTATTTACTATCTGGTCTTCTGCAGGAAAAGTTTACCAACTCCTGCTGTACAAAGTTATTTTGAATGTTATTCTTAAAAGTAAAGAAATATAAGAGAGCTATAAAGTACACTTTCTTTATTCTTAAAGCCCAAACAATCCTTATAGTGATTTTCTGGTCCTTGAGTAAATACCAACTTAGACAGTTTAATAAAAAAAATCTAATAAGAAATGAGTAGTTTGATTTCTCACACTCCATAAACCAATGGAGACAAACATAACTTCTTTAAATGCTTCTTTAGAGGTGCCACAGATTTTTGGTGCTGCAGTGTATCATGTAAATCCATTATTCTGACAGTGCTGCTGGTAAAACCGAAGCTGGAATTAATATCCATTATTGAAAGGTCATTGCACACGGATGAGCCAGCAGCCAGTTTAAAAATGTTAATAATGGATATTTTTCAAATATAAACAAAAGGTCTTACTTTGTTTTATAATTCTCTAAATGTTTCCTTTAAAAGAGAAAATGTTTAAGCAAAAAAAAAAAAAAAAAACTAAACTACATAATGCATTACATGCTGATAACATCAGTAAATATACTTAACAGTATTTCTACAGTTTGTGGCATGTCAACAGACAAACTGAGGCAACAGACACTGAACTGAGGTCCTTACTGATATTACCTACCATACTTCATTGACACTAAGATGCCATTGATCAGAAGGAACGTAATTATTTTATATATGGCTAAGAAAGAAAGTGTGCTAATTACAGTATGTTGTATACTTTATCACTTAGAACTACAGCTTACACTCAATGCAAGTGCTCTTTGAGACTCATACAGTTTTTCTCATATACTGCCTATATATGAGAAAAGTTAATTGACACAGTAAGGTTTATTACAAATTTTAGATCAAATCCTTGGAGATATTTATTATATATTATATATAATTATATATTATATTTATAATGTATATTATATATTTATAATGTATATCATATAGTATATTTATAATGTATATCATATAGTATATTTATAATGTGTATATTATATAAAATATATGTGGCGATATGAGAAAAAACATCAAACTCTATGTATGTGTGCGTATATATATACACACATACATATGTACACACATATAAAGGGAAAACATAAGTAAAGTTAATTGGTTAAGTTATTCTAAAAAGCTCTTCCCATTTGGAGCCTGCCTCTTATTTTTCAGCTAAGATTTAGCAATGCTTGCTTTTTCCACATCGTTTGTTTCATGAGGAGTACTGGTGCATAAGAGCACTGCTAAAACATAGTCTCCTGAGGTCTCTGGGTTTTCTTCCAGGGTGTTCACATGGAAGCCACATTCTGTATGGTTCAACATGTATGTTCTAGCAGCAATAATTATGTCACGACTACTACACGGAGACCAGTGGCTGATGCACTGATTTCAGAAATTCCACAACATGAAGAAAAATAATGTGTACCTCAAAATTCAGACTTATAACAACCTACCACTAACTTTTGGTGTGGCCTGAGGATGAAAGTCAGTTTGACAGTGACTAACACAATGCAGTGAAGCACTTAAAGCAGAGAACAATCATTTCTACTTCTTTATGTACATTATAATAGCATCAGTATTAGAAATAGTACTGTATGTTTGAAATAGGGAATTTAATACTGTATGAAATGCAATAAATATACAAACCAATGATTAAGGCAGAATTGATCAAAAGCAAAGATTTACAGTAGACTTCATTCAGACCACATACACTCAACACCCACACAGTGGCAGGTGATCTGAGGCTCCTCATGTGGCCATGCTTCATGAATCTACATACACTCTGGGTTTACAAACACACATAACATCTTTAACCAATTTTGGAAAAATAAGGTCACACACTTAGCAGCCAGACCTGGGTGTTCATTTCTATAGAGTGGACTCTAGACAGTTCAAGCTATGTGGGCTTCCCCTCTGCTCTATAATCCACCAACTGGGGCCAGGATAGAGTTTCTGACCTACATGCACTCCTGCCTAGGAAGCCCCATACCCTTCCTTGCCCCACCAGATTCACATTCTGAACACCCTCCTCGACCTTAAGACCATCCAGGCTCATCATATGTCTCTACTCATGCTGCAGCAAGAAGCCCAGGATTCTCAGGTCATCCCACTCTTCTGCAGTCTAAAAAGCAAGAGGATTTGCACATCTCTTTCAGATAACATATCCCACCCACTCCAGCTCCTGAACTCTTCTACTGTGACTTTTGGAGCTCATAGCTATCAGCAAAATCCCTCAGATTGTCAACCTCTTTTCTTTATGTTCCTCTTACCTTCCCACTCTATCTGAAACTGTGTCTCTTGGGGCTTTGTATCCTCTGCAGGATACAAAATGATGAATGATGAGTATTTCTCCATGAAAAATGGTAAGTATTTCTTCTCACATTCTGCTTTCATTGCTGGGCCCTGGTGACGTCGCCTTGTTTCACAATTCTGTTACTAGACTAAAAATTGACAAACATTTTCTTAAAAGGCAATATAGTAATTATAGCTGACCCTTGAAAAATGCAGGTGTTAAAGATGCCAACCGCCCTCCACACACCCCAGTCAAAAATCACCTTACAACTTTTGACTCCCCCAAAACTTTACTACTAATATCCTATTGTTGACTGGGAACCTTACTGATAACATAAATAGTTAACACATTGTGGGTTGATTTTGCATGTATTATGTATTATTAACTGTATTCTTACAACAAAGTAAGTTAGAGAAAAGAAAATGTTATCAAGAATATCACAAGGAAGAGAAAATACATTTACTGTTAAGTGTAAGTGGATCATCATAAAGGCCTTCATCCTCCACGCAGGCTGAGGAGGAAGAAGAGGAGGGGTTGGTCTCTTTGTCTCAGGGTGGCAGAGGCTGACAAGATGGAAGAAGTGGAAGGGCAAACAGGAGAGGCAGGCACACTCAGTGTAACTACAGAAATACGTCATAATTTGTCTTGACTTTTTGCTTTTTGATTTCTCTAAAAACGTTTCTAAACAGTACCAATCCTTCTTCCACCATTTGCTTTAGTTTCAGTGCCCATATAAAAATAAATCCATGTTGTAAAAGCAGTCAAAAGCAGTCTTGAGTAACTAGAACCCTTCTGTCAGTTTGTTTAACGTCAATTTGTTTTCTGACACTGCTTCTTCTACATCTTCTTCCTCGTCATCTGCCAATAGTTCAGAAGCACTCATCTCCATCAAGACGTCTTCTTTAAATTCCTCTGGTGTGGTATCTATTAGCTCTTGAATTTTTCTAAGATTCATATCTTGAAACCCTTCACCTCCAATCTTTTTTTTTTGCCATATCCACAATCTCATGATTTCCTTGATTGCTCTGCTATAAATCCCATGAAATCATGCACATCTGGACACAGTTTTTTCCAGCAGGAATTTATTGTTTTAGGTTTGATAGCTTTTATGGCTTTTTCTACAACAGTGGTATGTTCAATGATATAATACTCTCATACTTTCATGATATCCTCTCTATCAGGGTTCTTCCACAGAAAAACCATTTTCTTCGAAAATATTGACATTTTCAAAGTCTTATTGAGTAAAAAAGCCTGTAATGAGTCCTAAAAAGTCCTATGATCCATGATCTAGAGGCTGAATTACAGGCACTGTGTTTGGGGGCAAGTAGACCATGCTGATACCTTTGGTGCTTAACTCATGGGGTTCTGGGTAGCCAGGACCATTGTCCAATACCAAAAGAATTTTAAAAGGCAGTCCCTTAAATGCAAAGTACTTACTCTTTTCAGAAATAAAGCATCAATGGGATCAATCCAGAAAAAGTGTTCTCATTGTCCAGCCCTTCTTGTTGTATAACTAAAAGACTGGCAGCTAGTGTTTTTTCCCTTCAAGGTTTAGGGGTTAGTAGTTTTATAAATAAGCCAAGTCCTGATCATAGAAGTAACAACATTTGCACAAAACAGTGGAGTTAGCCTATCCCTTCCTGCCTTAAATTCTAGCACTCACTTCTCATTCCTAATAAGGAATGTCCTTTGTGGCTTTTTTTTTTTTTTTTTTTCTCAAAATAGGGCATTTTCACCTGCATTAAAAACCTGTTCAGGCAGATATGCTTTCTCATCAATGATTTTCTTAATGGTGCCTGGGAACTCATCTGCTGCCTCTTGGTCAGCAGTTCCTTCTCCTGTTTGTTACATTGACATTTTCAAAGCCAAACCCCTTTCTAAAAGTATCAAACCATCCTTTGCTGGCATTAAATTCTCCAGCTTTAGATCCTTCATCTTTTTTTTTTTTTTTTTTTTTGCTTTAATCTGTCATATAATTACTTTGCTTTTTCTATAATCATATTAGAGTTCTACAGATATACCTTTCTTATAGTAATCTTGCACCAACATAAAAGCTGCGTTTTCAATGTGAGATTAAAGACTATATCACAAAAAGTTTTCATGCTTGCTGGTGTAGCGACAGCAGTAGCAGTGTCATGAATTTCCCTTTTGGTTTTTTTTCTACAATGGTCCTTACATTGGATTCATTTATCTTGAAATGGCAGGCAACAGCTGCAAACTTCAATCTACAATACATATCAAACAATTCAACTTTTTTGTTATAATGTCATGACTTTTCTCTGCTTCTTGGAAGCACTTTTAGCATAACTAGTGGCATTTCATATGGGTCCCATGGTGCTATTTAAAGAAACAACGAAAAATACACAAGAACCTTGAAAGATCACTTTTTACCATGATATGCAACTTACTCAAGACAGAACTGCTCATGGGGAGATGATTAACATCACAAGGTATTTTAAATAGATCTCACAACACTTCAGCCCACCACAATTGCAAGAGGAGGTAGCTACAAAATTATTATAGTAGTAAAGTAAGTATCACAGTTAATTTTATGCAGTTATGATTTAATACTGCATTTTTACATTTGTTTATATTTCTCCCTATAAATGTCCTTTGTGACATTTATGGAGAAAATGGTGCCATGTATGGTCTATAAGCATGTGTATGCATGAGTTTTGATAAATTTCAACTTTTGATTTTGTCTATTTAATTTTATTTTAGACATTTTATTTAAGATAGATACAAATTTTGGATTTGTATATATTTTATGGTAGTCAATGATAAAATGGACATAGATTTTATGCATTCATGACATATCTTTTCCTTAGTTTTTGTCTGTTTGTTTGTTTTTCAGCAATTCTAGGCTATGTGGTTTGTCTGCGAGTTTTTACAAATTCTCATAAATCTCCTAAAATTCATCTGACATATTTATAGAAACAAATCAACACATAAGTGGAATCATGCAGTTCAAACCATGTTGTTCAAGGGTCAACTGTATTTTAAGCTTTGTGTGCCATGCAGTCTTCATCTCAACTATTTAATACTGCCATTATAGCATAAAACCAGCCATTATCAATACACAAATGAGTGGACTTGTCTATGTTCCAAGAAAACTGTATTTGTAAAAAGAAGTAGCCGACAGCAGGTTATATTTACTGAATCTCAGATCACTACTCTGTACCATCTACTTGCTCTCCCCAAGTTGCCATGATCCTCAGATAATAAAATCTCTCCACCTTATTTTCTGAAGCTCACTGTTACCCTACTACTCTCTAACACTACTACTACCAGAATCATTTGTGTGGTTTCTACTTCACTCCATAAAACGTAGAATGTGTCCAGGTTTTGTGAAAACTTAAGCATATACAGTTCAGGAACAGGGATGGACTACAGGAAATAAATTATGAATGTTAAATTGCCCCTGTGTAAACAAGGACCCCTGACACTTAAGCTTCATTGGCTTCATGGTAAATTCACCTGTAGTACTTCAGAACTCTGACTCTAACCACTGAACACAAAATTTCAGTAGCTACTTACATCACATTACAGATAAATCCTTCCATGCCTCTCAACTGCTTAAGCTCCTGTCCTCTGGGACTTTGGTCGTCCATCCCACCTCAGTCACACAATCCCATGCTTTCATGAGCCAGGAGATACTAACCTCTGCCATCTCAATTTTAGGCATCTGACTCCTCATCCACTATCTCAGTCAGTCAATAGGGCTGCTAAGAATCTTAAAGGCATTGTTCCACAGTATCCCAATTATCAGCCAAAGTTAGAGGAGAATAGTTTGAAGATATTTAAGGGTAGGATTTTTGTTTAATGGAATGAAAATCAGTAATTTACAGAAAACAATGTTTTTTATTTATTATTATTAAACTTTAAGTTCTGGGGTACAAGTGCAGAATGTGTAGGTTTGTTACACTTGCCATGGTGGTTTGCTGCACCCATCAACCTGTCATCTACATTAGGTATTTCTCCTAATGCTATCCTTCCCCTATCCCCCATCCCCTTATCCCCTGACATGCCCCAGTGTGTGATGTTCCCCTCCCTGTGTCCATGCGTTTTCATTGTTCAACTCCCACTTAACGAGTGAGAACACGTGGTGTTTGGTTTTCTGTTCTTGTGATCATTTGCAGAGAATGATGGTGTCCAGTTTAGTCCATGTCCCTCCAAAGGACATGAACTCATCCTTTTTTATGGTTGCACAATATTATATGGTGTATATGTGCCACATTTTCTTTATCCAGTCTATCACTGATGGGCATTTGGGTTGATTCAAAGTCTATACTATTGTGGATAGTGCCACAATAAACATACATGTGCATGTGTCTCTACAGAATGATTTATAATCCTTTGGGTATACACAAAGTAATGGGATAGCTGGGTCAAATGGTATTTCCAGTTCTAGATCTCCGAGGAATCGCCACACTGTCTTCCATGATGGTTGAACTAGTTTACGCTCCCACCAACAGTGTAAAAAAGTTGCTATTTCTCCACATCCTCTCTAGCATCTGTTGTTTCCTGACATTTTAATGATCACCATTATAACTGGCATGAGATGGTGTCTCATTGTGGTTTTGATTTGCATTTCTCTAATGACCAGAAATGATGAAGTTTTTTTCACATGTTTGTTGGCTGCATAAATGTCTTCTTTTGAGAAGTGTCTGTTCCTATCATTTGCTCATTTTTTGATGGGGTTGTTTTTTTCTTGTAAATTTGCTAAGTTCTCTGTAGATTCTGGATATTATCCCTTTGTCAGACAGATAGAGTGCAAAAATTTTCTCCCATTCTGTAGGTTGCCTGTTCACTCTGAGGATGGTTTCTTTTGCTGTGTGCAGAAGCTCTTTAGTATGATTAGATCCCATTTGTCAATTTTGGCTTTTGTTGCCCTGCTTTTGGTGTTTTAGTCATGAAGTCTTTGCCCATGCCTATGTCCCGAATGGTATTGCACAGGTTTTCTTCTAGGGTTTTTATGGATTTAGGTCTTACATTAAAGTCTTCAATCCATCTTGAATAAATTTTTGTGTAAGGTGTAAGGAAGGGGTCCAGTTTCAGTTTGCTGCATATGGTTAGCCAGTTTTCCCAACATTATTTATTAAGTAGGGAATCCTTTCCCCATTGTTTGTTTTTGTCAGGTTTGTCAAAGATCAGATGGTTGTAGATGTGTGGTGTTATTTCTTTGGCCTCTGTTCTGTTCCATTGGTCTATATATCTGTTTTGGTACCAATACCATGCTGTTTTTGTTATTGTAGCCTTGTAGTATACTTTGAAGTCAGGTAGCGTGATGCCTCCAGCTTTGTCCTTTTTGCTTAGGATTGTCTTGGCTATGTGGGCTCTTTTTTGGTTCCATATGAACTCTAAAGTAGTTTTTTTCCAATTTTGTGAAAAAAATCAGTGGCAGCTTGATGGGGATAGCATTGAATTTATAAATTACTTTGGGCAGTATGGCCATTTTCATGATATTGATTCTTCCTATCCATGAGGATGGAATGATTTTTCATTTGTTTGTATCCTCTCTTACCTCCTTCAGCAGTGGTTTGTCGTTCTCCTTGATGAGGACCTTCACATCCCTTGTAAGCTGGATTCCTAAGTATTTTATTCTCTTTGTAGCATGTACAGGAGTTCACTCATGATTTTGGCTGTTATTGGTGTATAGGAATGCTTGTAATTTTTGCACATGGATTTTGTATCCTGAGACTTTGCTCAAGTTGCTTATCAGCTTAAGGAGACTTTGGGCTGAGATGATGGGGTTTTCTAAATATACCATCATGTCATCTGCAAACAGAGACAGTCTGACTTCCTCTTTTCCTATTTGAATACCCTTTCTTTCTTTCTCTTGCCTGACTGCCCTGGCCAGAACTTCCAATATTATGTGGAATAACAGTGGTGAGAGAGGGCATCCTTGTCTTGTGTCAGTTTTCAAAGGGAATGCTTCCAGTTTTTGCCCATTCAGTATGATATTGGCTGTGGGTTTGTCATAAATAGCTTTTATTATTTTGAGATACATTCCTTCGATACTTAGTTTATTGACAGTTTTTAATACGATGGGCTGTTGAATCTTCTCAAAGGCCTTTTCTGTATCTATTGAGATAATCATGTGGTTTTTGTCATTGGTTCTGTTTATATGATGGATTACGTTTATTGATTTGTGTATGTTGAACCACCCTTGCATCCCAGGGATGAAGCCAACTTGATCATGTTGGATAAGCTTTTTGATGTGCTGCTGGATTTGGTTTGCCAGGATTTTACTGAGGATTTTTGCATTGAAGTTCATCTTTGGCCTGAAATTTTCTTTTTCTGTTGTGTCTCTGCCAGGCTTTGGTATCAGGATGATGCTGGCCTCATAAAATGAGTTAGGGAGGATTCCCTCTTTTTCTATTGTTTGGAATAATTTCAGAAGGAATGGTATCAGCTCCTCTTTATACCTCTCTGGCAGAATTCAGCTGTGAATCCATCCAGTCCTGGACTTTTTTTGGTTGGTAGGCTATTAACTACGCCTCAATTTCAGAACTTGTTATTGGTCTATTCTGGGATTTGACTTCTTCCTGGTTTAGACTTGGGAGATTGTATGTTTCCTGGAATTTATCCATTTCTTCTAGATTTTCTAGTTTATTTGCATAGAGGTATTTATAGTATTCTCTGTTGGTAGGAAAGCAAAGTTTTTAACTGAATTGTATCATCAGATGCACCTCCACCTTGACAGGGACAATTCTTTCCAGAAGGCAAAGAGATCTCAAGGTTCCCCAATCTTCTATGACAGCAATCAAGCTGAGAAATCTACTCAACTATAATTATGAGCCATTCTTATGTAAAAGGAAGGTTCAGAGAACATAAAGAACAGCCACAGGGAAGCATTCCCAAGGAGCAGAATTTGGACCAAAGCAAATAATATTTTTCCCCTAGAACAAAGAGAACTTGCCCATCAAGTTTTCAATGCTGCCATGCATCAGTGACTGCTAGGTGACTTCTGTTTTTCTACTTCTTAAATGAAAGTGTCTATGCTGGTGCTTCCTTCTGTGTCCCACATTATAGTATGGGAATGTGAGGGAGCAGATGATTTGTGTCCTTAGTTCATGTCATCAAGATTGAAAGGAACAATATTCAAGGAGCTGCACCTGAGGATATGTACGCAAGGAGTCTCATGTATATCTAGATTTAATTTAGATAACAAGATCCTTGATTAGGAAGCCTGAAACTAACCTTGTAAGAAGATGAGATCTGGAGGAATATTAGAACAATGTTGTATCGTATGTGGAAAAGAACACACTGTAGTACCTGATCTCCAAAGATAGTCCCTGTGTTATCTTCTTGTATTTAATGAACTATGCCTGCTTGTAGTCACATCCTTTGTGGGATGTTTTTAATTACTAATCCAATCTCTTTGTTATAAGTCTCTTCATTTTTTCTATTTCTTCTTCAGTCAGTTTTAACAGTTTGTCTTTCTAGAAATTTCATCTAAGTTATCTAATTTATTGGCATACATTTTTTCATAGTGTGCCCTTATAATCCTTTTTATCTTTATGAGGTCAAAAGTGATGACTTATTTTCAAATTAGCTGTCTCTTTTTTCTGCCAGTTCAAATCTATCCTTGACCCCCTTTAGTGAATTGTTTGTTTCAGTTATTCTACTGTTCAACTTCTGAATTTCCATTTGGTTCATTTTGATAATTTCTGTCTCTCTATATCCTCTATTTGATGTGATATCATTTTCACACTCTTCCTTTAATTCTTTAGACATGGTTTCCTGCAGTTCTTTGCATATACTTATAATAATTGATTTAAAATCTGCCTAGTAAATCCAACATATTGGTCCTTTCAGAAATAGTTTGCCTTGCTTTTCTCCTGTGTATAGGCCATATTTTCCTAGTTTGGCTTTTTGACATGCTTTGTGATTTTTTGTTGAAAACTGAACACCTTGGATGATATAATGTGTCAACACTGGAAATCAAACCCTCCCACTGAGGATATTTTGTTATTGCTATTTTATTGTTGTTTGTTCAGTGACATTTTTGTGCTAATATTGTAAAGTCTATATTCTCTGTACAGTCTGATCACAGAATGGTCCATTCATTTAACTCAATGGCCAGCTAACAACTGTCCAAACATTTCCTTAAATGCCTTAAATCAGTTAGTATTCCACCCTTTGTCAAGGGGCTATGTATATGTGTTGGAGCATGCCTCCAACATTTAGGCAATTTACAGTTCTGCACAGGGCCTCAGCATCAGCCAGAAGAGAGAGACTGGGTCCCCTTCAGGTCTTTCTTGGTCATATGTATAGCCCTATGCATGCACACGCAGCCTTTTGTATTCCTCAGGAATACATTAGGAGTTTTGCAACGTCTCCAGTGGATATTTCCTTCCCTAGAACTTCTTTTAAGTTTCTTGACAAACTCTTCTTTGCTACAGATGGTCTCTCAACTTCAAGCAGCTATGATATTTAAAAATTGTCAATGATTGTTTGCTATAAATGCCAGTACTATTGACTTTTCCCCTCAGATGAGCTCCAAGTCAGGGCAAACGGTGACAATGACCTATGAGTAGGGTTTTTCCAGGGAGGTATGAGACAGGTCAAATTGTGGCAACGCTCTTCTAGCAAAAGTTTTAGGGCGGGGTTCCAAATACAAGTGGCCCATTCCAGAGGCTTCAAGTCTGCTTGACCTCTACAGTGTTTTTGAAGTTGCTAATTTTCAAGGCTACCATGCAGGTATGAAAGAGAGGATGGTGTCAGACTAAGTTATACTGCCACCAACTCACTGTTCTTACTGAGATTCATCAGTTTTTCTTGAATAAACACTCCTTGTATTGTTGCAAGCCTGTGGTAACTTGGTAATTTACAGAATTCTGAATGTTAACTTTCACAATTTACTCACTATTTTTGTTGGTTTTTGGTTTTATTGTGGGGCAGATTTGTGGAGGTCCTCAATTCACCTTTCTGGGAACCTTCCTTAGTCCGTTTTATTTTAGGTAATTACAGAGTGACAAAAAAAAAGGTATTCTTTCATATTTAACTACACTCGCATTCTCTCTTGGGCACTTCATTTCTTACTGTAAATTTGAGTTTCAGTTTTCATCTGGTATCTCTTCCTTTTAGCCTGAAAAACTTAATTTAGCATTTCTTGTAAAGCAGGCCTGCGGTGACAAATTTTCTTAGCTGTAATTTATCTCAAATGTCCTTATTTCAACTTCATTTTAAAAGATATTTTCTGGAGATATAAAAATATAGATTGGCAACTTTTTATTCTTCTGGCACTTTAAAGATGGTTTTCCGCTTCCCTGGCCTCCATTGTTTCTGACAAGGGTCAGCCACCATTTGTATTATTCATTACCTTTATGTAATATATAATTTTTCTGTGAATATTTCAAGATTTTATCTCCAACTTTTAGGAGTTTGACTACCGTGTGCTTAGGTGAATTTTGTTTATTTGCTTTTTAATCTTCCAAGGGTTTTCTGACCTTTCTAAACCTGTAGACAAATATGCTTTACCAAATTTGTGAAGATCTTGGCCATTACTTCTTTAAATTCTTATTCTGCCCCATTCTCTCTCTTCTGTTTCTGGGATTCCAAGGTACACATATATTAGAATCCTGGAAATTGTCCCATAGGCTTTTTCAATTTTTTAAATATTTTCTTTCTCTGTCCTTCACATGGGAAAATTTCTATTAATCTTCTATGGTTTTCAATCTGCTGAAAAGCCCCAGCCAGGGAATTTTTTTGTTTTAAATATGGAACTTTTCATTTTAAGACTTTTATATGGTTCTTCTTTATAGATTCATTACTCTGATGAGATCTTCTACCTCTTCACTTATAAAGTTTACTTTTTGGCTTTGAATATATTTGTAATAGTTTTTTCAAAATTCTGGCCTGTTAATTCCAACATCTGGGTAATCTTGGGTTTTGTTTCAGCTGATATTTCATTATTATTATGGGTCACATTCTTCAAATTATTTCTGTATCCCATAAGTTTTGGTTTATGCTAGTCACTGTGAATAATATGTTGTGGGAAATCTGGATTATGTCACCTTCTTTTTAGTGGTACTGATTTTTGTTCTGGCAGGCAGTTAAATTCTTGGTAGCTCTTTTGACCCCAAAATGCTTAGTTTTATTCTGTTAGGACAGATCTATACTGATTTAATCCTTAGACCAAGGACTTAGCCCTTACTTTCGGACATGACCCATATTCTAAAACAGGTCTACAGTAGCCCTTAATTTCAGGCTAGTTTAGCTTTACTCAGGTGCACAGCAAGGACTGCCACTGTGGTGAGATTGGGGTTCTAACATCTTTCATTACTGCTTATCATCGTGTCAGTTCAGCCCTCAGCTTTGCAACATGTACCCCACGTCTGCGAGGTCTAACATAATCTTGCTCTGTGCAGGTACAGCCCGGCCCTCACCAAAAATCTGTGGAAAACTCCGATGTAGGTTTCTGGGCCCTATTCCTCTATGAAACTCACTCCTCTCTTATACTTTGCCCTGTTAATCCTCACTAGCTCACATCCCTAAACACTGGTCTTTTCCTTCCCACCTCAACAATAACTCTATTTCTACTTAGATTCTACTTCCCTCCCTAGGCCAAAAAAAAAAAGCCAGAGTGAACACAAGGTTCACCTCATGTGTTTCACTTCTCTCAAGGACCGCAGCCCTATTCTGTCTCTTAAAAGATGTTTTCCTGCTCTTCTGGGCTCTGTTGATTTTGACACGAGGTCAGCTATCATTTGTATTGCTTGCCCTCCTTGATATAATTAGTAGTTTTTCTATGAATACTTTCAAAACTTGATTTCCAGTTCTCAGGTTGCTTGAAAACAGTTGCTTCACATAATTTGTTGAGTTTTACTGTCACTGATAGTGGGAGAGCATGTTACTACCAGTCACTGTCATAAAAGAAAGTCAATATGTACCTTTTCGGGAGCACATTATAAATCATGAAAATTGAACAGAGTAGGTTCAAAGTAACATCAATAAATTTTAAAAAGTAGAAATGGTACTCCCAACATTTGCTGATCATAGTGCAGTAAAACTAGAAATATCTGGGAGGCTTTCAAGATGGCTGACTAAAGGCACACATGTACTCCACAAGGAAGGACCAAAACAGTAAGGAGAGAAGCATGTGTTGATTAGAGCATCTAAGAGAGCACTCGAATTTAGCAGGGAAGGGACAGGGAACACCTGAGGCACAGAAAGAGAGAAAAGTGAAGCAGCCACTGCTGCCAATCCAGGATCAACTTGGAGCCCAGAGAGGCTCCCCAGTGTAGGGAAAGGCTAAGAGATCCCAGTAGTCCACATTCCCACTGTGGACCCTTGCAAACCCTAGCCATGGGAGAGTCCCTTCACTCTTACAGGCCCTGAGACTAGTAGAGTGAGCTAATTGGAGTCTGGACAATGGCACTGCTCTAGACAGGGACTTAACACTGGGTCCCACACACTCACCCAAGCAGCGGCAGAATGGCATTCTGAGCACCCAGCTCCCACCATACTGCGTTGTGCCCTGGGGACCAACAGCCCCTAAATCTCTACATCCCTGGAGTCCTATTGACATCCCTCAGTATCCACCCAGAGGGTTGCAGCAATGCAATGCCGGCTGGAACCATAACATGGCCAGTTTTCAGCACTCTAGCCCATGCAGTGTCCTACACCATGAAAACAAGCATTGCAGCAGGGGAAGCTGCTCCTGGGACAAAGGGAGCCGAAACATGCACTCCCCAGAGACAGAGTTGCCTGCCTGCCACCGGGGGTGCTGCCACCAACGGCAAACCTGTACCTACTCCTACCCCCACAGTAACAGGGCTACTATGTACTTTAAAGTGTCTTCAGGGGACCTAGGGACCAGCCCCCTAGAATACCAATCCAGGGCTTGAGGAAAGGCTCATTTTGCCCACTGCTGCTGCCACCTGAGCACACCACACAGAAACCTGGGGAATGCCCTGCTCCACCCGCCACAGCCTGTGCCCATGTGCACTATTAGAAAGTCTGAGGACTGTAATCCCAGCACTTTGGGAGGCCGAGACGGGCGGATCACGAGGTCAGGAGATCGAGACCATCCTGGCTAACACGGTGAAACCCCGTCTCTACTAAAAAAAAAATACAAAAAACTAGCCGGGCGAGATGGCGGGCGCCTGTAGTCCCAGCTACTCAGGAGGCTGAGGCAGGAGAATGGCATGAACCCCGAAGGCGGAGCTTGCAGTGAGCTGAGATCCAGCCACTGCACTCCAGCCTGGGCGACAGAGCGAGACTCCGTCTCAAAAAAAAAAAAAAAAAAGAAAGTCTGAGGAAGGCCCTGCTTCACCTGCTGTCACCTCTCTAGGTGTCCGAGCACACCTCCAAGGGCCTGGGGATCATCTCAGCCTGTCTCTTGCCCCAAGCACACATACACATCAGGAAGCCTGACACAGGACCCAGCCCACCCCAATCCCCAGTGCCCGTGCATTCTGCCTGGAGGCCTGCTGACTGACCCACTCCATCTATCACCCTGAGCAAGCACATACATCACCAGAAACCCTGACAAAAGACAAAGCCTACCTGCCACCAGCACCCAAGCACACTGTCTCAGGACCTGGAGATTATCCTGCCCTATCCACCCACACATGCCACATGGGGTCCTGGAGACCAGCATGTGCAGAATGTCATTACCACTGCTAGCATCAGCATATGCCACACAAAAGCCAAACAGTTGGCTTACCACCCCAATGCCATTGCAGATGCCATGCACACTACCCAGAGGAAAAATGACCTACCTACCCTCCCTGCCCACTACTGCCAGTGCCAGGACCTGAGCAAGCCATCTTTAGGACCATAAATTAACCCACCTACAGTCACTAATACTGGTGCCCACCTATACCATCCAGGGACCCAAAGACAGGCACCCTCAGGTCACTGCCACCACCACCACCACCACCACTGGGGCCTGAATACCAGCCTGGCTGGCATCTCCATCCCCCAGCAAAATATCACCATTGCCTCCACTAACAACCACATCCTAAGCCACAGAGGAAATCACAGATACCACTGATGCTGACTGCAGCCAAAGAAATAATACAGATACTATACTACTGCATGAACCCAGAATCAAAGCTGAAGTGTCCTACTCAACCAACACTACGGATACATCTACACGAAAAAATTCTTCCCCTAAGAAATTCAATCTGAAAAATAGGAAGAAGTGCCTGTTACACAAGATGCATAGATATCAACATAAGGACACAAGGAAAATGAAAAGGCAAAAAAAACATGACACCACCAAAGGAATGCAATAATACTCTAGTAACAGATCCCAACAAAAAAGAAATCAAAGGCATTTGTAAAAAAGAATTCAAACTAATGATATTAAAGAGGCTCAGTGAAATAAAAGAGGATACAGATGAACAAAACAAATTAGAAAAACAACTCATGCTATCAATGAGAAATTTCAACAAAGAGATAGCTGCCATTAAGGAGGACCAAACAGAAAATCTGGAACTGAAGAATTAAATGAATGGAATAAAAATTAAATCAAGAACTTCAATAACAGACTATATAAAGAAGAAGACAGAATTTTAGAAATTGAAGAAAGGTCTTGAAATAACCCAGTCAGATATAAAAATAATAAAAATTAAAAATTAAAAAAAATGAAAAGAGTTTCTCTGATATATCAGACACCATAAAGACAGTAAATATTCAAATTTTGGGTGTTCCAGAAGTAGAAGAGATAGGTAACAGCATAGAAAACCTATGTAATAAAATAATAGCTGAAAAATTCCCAAGTCTTGCAAGATCTTTAGATTCCAGAAACAGGAAGCTCAAATATTCCCAATCAGATACAACCCAAAAAGGTCTTTTCTAAGGCACATTATAGTCAAACTGCCAAAAGTCAAAGAAAAACAGAGAATTCTAAAAATAGTAAGAAAAAAAAGTGTCAAGTCACATATAAGGAAATGACCATCAGCCTAACTGGATTTCTCAGCAGAAAGTCTACAGTCAGGAGACAATTGGATGATATATTTGAAGTGCCAAAAAAAAAAAAAAAAAAAAGAGAAGAGAAAACAACAACAAAAACCCTGTGAGCTAAGAATACTATGCCCAGCAAATCTATCCTTCAAAATGTAAGATAAATAAAATCTTTAGCAGACAAACACAAACTAAGAGCTCATTACCACTAGACCAGTCACAAAAAAAAATTTTTCAAAAATGCTTACAGGAATCCTACATATGAAAGTGAATGGATAATATTTACCATCACAGAAGTATAAAACTTACTGTTAGACCAAACACAAAAATGAGAAGCAGATAAAACTCAAATGTGAATAAAACATAAAGCCTAAGTAGTTATTAACTTCAATAAACAATAAAAGACAAAGAAAGAAACAAAAGATATGCAAAACAACCAGAAGATAAATAACAGAATGACTGAAATAAATCCTTACCTATCAATAATAACCTTGAATATAAATGGATTAAACTCCCCACTTAAAAGGTATAGACTAGCCAAATGAATTTTAAAAACCATGAACCATCTTGCTGTCTACAAGAAATGTATTTCACCTCTAAACATACATATAAACGAAAAGTAAAGGTATGGAAAAAGATACCCCTTGTGAACAAAAGCCAAAAGCAAGCAAAAGTAGCTACATTTATATAAGATAAAATAGACCTTCAGTCAAAAACACTAAAAAGAAACAACATCATTACATAATGATAAAAGGATCATTTCAGCAAGTGGATATAACAATTCTAAATATATACATACCCAATGCCACAGAACCCAGATATATAAAGTAAATATTAGATCAAGGGGAGAGATATTAATAGATGTTAATACAATAGTTGGGGATTTTGACATATCACTCTCATTATTATACAGATAATCCAGACAGAAAAATCAACAACAAAACACTGGATTTAAACTGTATTTTAGATAAAATGGACCTAACATACATTTGCAGAACACTTAATCCAAAAACTGCAGAATATACATTCTTCTCATCAGCACATAAAACATTCTCCAGGATAGAAAATGTTAGGCCACAAAACAAGTCTCAACAAATTTTAAAAATCAAAATCATATCAAGTATCTTCTCAGAGCATAATGGAGCAAAACTAGAAGTCAATACCAAAAAGAATATTGGAAACTATACAAATACATGGAAATCAATATGCTCCTGAATGACCACAGTTAAGTGAAGAAATCAGGAAACAAAAAAGAAAAAAAACAAGCAAACAAAAGTTACTGAAACAAATGATAATTGAAATACAACATACCAAAACGTATGGGATACAACAAAAGCAGTGCTATGAGGGAAGTTTATAGCAATAACACATCTACATTAAAAAGTAGAAAGACTTCACATAAACAATCTAACAACACACCTAAAGTAACAGGAAAAGCAAGAACAAACCAAAACTAAAATTAGTAACAGGAAATAATAAAGATCATACTAGAACTAAAAAGAAAAAGAGACAAAAAAGTATAAAGGATCAACAGAAGGAAAAGTTTGCATTTTTAAAAAAATAAAAATAAAAAACCCACTAGCAACACTAAACAAGAAAAAAGGAAGAAGATCCAAATAAACAAAATCAGAAATGAAAAAGGAAACATTACAACTGTTGCTCTAGAAATACAAAAGATCAGAGATGATTATGAGCAGCTATACACTAACAACCTGGAAAACCTAGAGAAAACAGACAAATTCCTAGACATAGACAACTACCAAGATTGAATCAGGAAAAATAGAAAACCTGAATAGATCAATAATGAGTAATGAGATTAAATCAATAACAATAAATCTTCCCGCAAGAAAAGACCAGGACCAGATCACTTCACTGCCGAATTCTACCAAACTTTCAAAGAAGAATTAACACCAATTCTCCACCAAATATTGTAAAGAAATAAAAAGAAGATAATTCTCCCTAATTTATTCCACAAGGCCAGCATTCCCCTGATACCAAATCCAGATAAGAACACAACTACAAAAAAACTCTACAGGCCAATAGCCCTGATGAACATAGACACAAAAATCTTCAACAAAACACTAGCAAACAGAATCCAACAGAACAGCAAAAAGACAATGCACTGTGACCAAGTGGGATTCATCCCAGGGATGCATGGATGATTCAACATATGCAAATCAATAAATGTGATACAACATCTCACAGAAGGAAGGATTAAAACCATGTGATCATCTCAAACAATGCAGAAAAGGTATTAACGTGGTTCAATATCTCTTCATGATAAAAACTCTCAACAAACTAGGCACTAAAGGAACATACCTCAATATGTAATAACAAAGGCCAAATATGACAAACCAACAGCTAACATCATGCCATATGGTGGAAAGCTGAAAGCCTTTCCTTTAAGAACTGGAACAAAAAAGGATGCCCACTTTCACCACTCCTGTTCAACATATTACTGGAAATCCTAGCCAGAGCAATCAGACAAGAGAAAGAAATAAAAAGCACCCAAACAGGAAAAGCAGAAGTCAAATTGTCCCTCTTTGCTCATGATATAATCTTATATCTAAAAATAACTAATCACTCCACCAAAAAAAATTCTTGGATCTGATAAATTTAGTAAAGTTGTAGAACACAAAAATCACTATATAAAAATCAGTAGTGTTTCTATACACTAATAATAAACCAGCTGAGGAAAAAAAATTCAAAAAGGCAACCCACTTACAACAGCTAAAAAAAACCCTAGGAATAAATTTAACCAAGGAGGTAAAACACCTCTAAAAGGAACACTTGAAAACACTAAGAAACTGAGGAGGACAAAAATAAATGGAAAAACATCCTATGCTTATGGGTTAGAAGAATTAATATTGTTAAAATGATCATACTGCCAAAAGCTATATTCAGAGTTATAGCAATTCTTATCAAAGTACTGATGCCATTTTTTACAGAAATAGAAAAAAATTCCTAAATTCATATGGAACCAAAAAAGAGCCCAAATAGCCAAAGCAATTCTGAAGGAAAAGAAAAACAGCAACAACAACAACAGAAAAGGCTGGAGGCATCATACTACCTGACTTCAAAATACATTACAAGGCTACGGTAACCAAAACAACATAGTATTGGTATAAAATCAGACATATAGACCAATGGGGCAGAATGGAGATCCCAGATATAAATTCATGTATTCACAGCCAAACTGATTTTCAACAATGATGCCAAGAACATACATTGGAGATAGGACTCCTTCAACAAATGGTGCTGGGAAAATTGGATATTTATATGCAGAAGAATAAAACTTAACTCTTATCTCTCACCATATACAAAAATCAACTCAAGATAGGTCAAAGACTTAACCATAAGATCAGAAACCATAATATTGCTAGAAAAAAATATAGAGAGATAATTCTTCAGGACATCAGTCTAGGCAAATATTTTATGACTAAGACATCAGAAGCATAGGCAACAAAAACAAAAACAGACAAATGTGACTGTATTAAACTTGAAAGCTTCTGCACAGCAAAGGAAACAATCTATAGACTGAACAGACAACTTTTTGGAGGGGAGAAAATATTTTCTAACTATTCATCTGACAAGTAACTAATATCCAAAATATAAAAGGAACTCAACTCAACAGAACAATAATAATTCCATTAAAACATAGGCAAAGAATTGTAAGAGACACTTCTCAAAAGAAGACATAAAAACTGCCAACAGGTATATGACAAAATGCTTAACATCACTAATTATTAGGAAAATGCAAATCAAACCCACAAATGAGATACTATCTTTTTACTCCAGTTAGAATGGCTACTACCAAAAGGACAAAAAACAACAGATGCTGGAGAGGATGCAAAGAAGAGGGAACTCTTATACGCCATTGACAGGAATGTCAATTAACACGGCCATTATGAAAAATGAGATTTCTTTTTTTGTGTGTGAATACATAGTAGGTATATATATTTACAGTGTACATAAGATATTTTGATATAGGCATGCAATGCATAATAACCACATCAGAGTAAATGGGGCATCCATCCCATCAAGCATTTATCCTTTGTGTTACAGAAAATCCAATTATACTCTTTTAATTATTTTTAAATATACAATTAAATTATTTTTTATTACAGCCACACTGTTGTGCTAGCAAATACTAGGTCTTATTCATTCTAACTATCTTATTGGTAACCATTAGCCATCCCCACTTCCCCCACCACCACAACCCACTATCATTCCCAGACTCTGGTAACCTTCATTCTACTAGCTACCTCCATAAGTTCAATTGTTTTAATTCTTTGCTCCCTCAAATAACTGAGAACATGTGAAGTTTGTCTTCCCATTCCTAGCTTATTTCACTTAACATAATAACCTCCAGTTCCATGGAAGTACCACTTGATCCAGCAATCTCACTACTGGGTATTTATCCAAAGGAAAAGAAATCAGTATATCAAAGGGATACCTGCACCGCTTTGTTTACTGCAGCACTATTCACAATAGCCAAGACACGGAATCAATCAAATAGTATTCCATCCACGCATAGATATCACATTCAGTCTACAGATGAATGGATAAAGATAATATGATATCTTTACATGATGGAATACTATTCAGCCGTAAAAGAGAATGAAATTGTATCATTTGCAGCAACATGGATGGAGGTGGAGGTCATCACGTTAAGTGAAATCAGCCAGGCACAGAAAGACAAGTATCACGTGTTCTCATTCATATGTGCAATCTAAAAAAGTTGATCTCATGTAGGTAGAAAGTGGGATGATAGTTACCAGAGGCTGGGAAGGGTAAGCATTGGTGGGCAGGCGTATACAGAGAGGTAGACTGATGGGTACAAACACATACCTAGATGGAAGGAATAAGTTCTAGTGGTTGACGTCACCATAGGGTGCGTACAGTTAACAATATATTGTGTATTTCAAAGTAGGTAAAAGAGAAGATTTGAAATGTTCCCAACACAAAGAAATGGGGTGATAAATATCCTAAATACCCTGATTGGATCATTACACATTCTATGTATGTATCAAAATATCACAGGTACCCTATAAATGTGTACAAATATTATGCATCAATAAAAATAAATTTTAATAGTAGAAATAAAATTAATAAAACAAAAAACCCTTTTCAGCATAAAAATGCCTTCATTTCAAGGCAACTCTAGACTCAGTGAGAGAATATACACCAAAACTGAAATATATATGGAAAAGAAAAATGATCAAAGCACTACAGATTAGAATTTCTGAGTAAGGTATAAATAAGGTAACACTTGAAAATTCATGCATCAGAGTTAAGTATCATATCCAAGAACCAAGAAAAAGAAGGACAAAACAAATTCATGAAGCACAAAGGATTAATAGGTAAAAACAGAAATTGACTTTTGAAAAAAGTAACATTAAGAAGTAAATCCTAAAACTGATTTGAAAAAAATACACACACATTCTAGTAAAACCATGATTATAACTACTTGATAAAAATGCAAAAGTACAAATTTTTCAAACTATGCATCTGACAAAGGCCTAATGTCCAGCATCTATAAGGAACTTATACAAATGTACAAAAAAAAAAAAAAAAAGCAACCCCATTAAAAAGGAGGCAAAGGACATGAACAGGCACTTTTAAAGGAAGACATACATGCAACCAACAAACATGGAAAAAGCTCATCACTGATCATTAGAGAACTGCAAATCAAACCACAATGAAATACTATCTAACACCAGTCAGAATGGCTATTATTAAAAAGTCAAAAAATAAGAGATGCTAGCAAGGTTGTGGAGAAAAAGGAGCACTTATACTAGTGGGAGGGTAAATGAATTCAGCCGTTGTGGAAGACTGTGGTGATTCCTCAAAGGCTCAAATATAGACATGCCATTCAACCCAGCAATCCCATTACTGGGTATACAACCAAAGGAATATAAATCATTCAATTATGAAGACACATGCACACATATGTTCACTGCAGCACTATTCACAATAGTTAAGACATAGAATCACCCTAAATGCCCATCAATGATAGACTGGATAAAGAAAACATGGTACATCATGGAATGTTATGCAGCCATCAAAACAAAAACAAGATCATATCCTCTGCAGGGGGACACGGATGGAGCTGGAGGCTATTGTCTTTAGCAAACTAACACAGGAACAGAAAACCAAATACTGTGTATTCTCATAAGTAGGAGCTAAAAGATGAGAATACTTGGACATACAGAGAATACCACATCCTGGGCCTTTCAGAGGGTGGAGGGTGGGAAGAGAAAGAGGATCGGGAAAAATGACTAATGAATACTAGGCTTAATAGCAGACTGATGAAATAACCTGTACAATAAACTCCCATGACACAATTTTATTATCTATATAACAAACCTCCACTTGTATCCCTGAAATTAAAAGTTTTTAAAAAATACAAATACATTATACAAGAAATGATAATAGTGCAGTAACTTCTGAAATGTAGGAAAATAAAAGATTTAAAAGAACTAGTTTTGTTCAACTCTGTGTAAATAGAATTGAAAGTGTGTAGGAAATAAAAATTTCCAGGAAAATATAATTTACTAGAGCTGATTCTAAAAGAGATGGAAATTTTTTTTAAAGTTTCATTATTACTATAGAAATAGAGAAAATTATCACAGAGCTATCACTACTATCATACCACAAAAAGAGAGCACCAGCCAGATGACTTCAAGAAGAAACTCTACCAAACTTCTTTTTTTTGAAATGGAGTCTAGCTCTATCACCCAGGCTAGAGTGCAGTGGCACAATCCCGGCTCACTGCAACCTCCACCTCCCAGGTTCAAGCGATTCTCCTGACTCAGCCTCCCAAGTAGCTGGGACTACAGGCACATGCCACCATGCCTGACTAATTTTTGTGTTTTTAATAGAGTCAGGGTTTCACTGTGTTAGCCAGGATGGTCTCCACCTGCTGACCTCGTGATCTGCCCACCTCAGCCTCCCAAAGTGCTGGGATTACAGGCATGACCCACCGCGACCGGCCCAAACTTTTAAGGAGTAGATAATTCCAATAATACATCAACTTTCCAGAAATACAGAAACAGGAAAAAAAATTTTTTTTTAATGAAGCAATATAGCATTAATATTAAAATCTGGGCGAAGAATGTTTTTCTCCCATCAAAAATGAACAAACAAAATCACAGACCAATCACACCAATGAATGGCAATGAAAAATCCTAAATAAAATATTTGCAAAGAACCAAAGTAGCACAATTAAAGAACTGTATATCATAAGTGTGGTTACTGACTCAAACACTAGGATAGGTTCAAAGTTAGGTAACCGATTAAATATAAACCATTATATAAATAGATTCAAGGAAAAATTATTTGATCATTTCTATAGAGGCCAAAAAAGCATATTATAAAAGTCATTATTCCTGATTACAAAAGAAACAAAAATAAAATTAAAATAGAAGAGTACATCCTTAACCAGAAAAAAAGATCCTCAGACAAATCCAACCCATCTTCTACCCCACTCTCTTTGAATCCTGTAATTAGACCAGAGGGGAAAAGTAGCATCATAAAAATTGGAAAGAAAATCATCATTATTTGCAATTATTATATGACTGGAAAACTAAGAAAATCACCTAAAAATAATAAAAGAATCAATGTAGTTACAAAATTGCATATACAGAAATCAAAAACTTTCAAACATATTTAAAACAACAAATTGCAGCCAGGCATGGTGGCTCACACCTGTAATATCAACCAGTGCTTTAAAAGTCTGAGGTGGAAAGATCACTTGAAGCCAGGAGTTTGAGACCACCATGGTTAACATAGCAAGACCCTGTCTCCATCAAAAAAAAGGAAAAAAATTAGCCAGGCATGGTGGCATGTGCCTGTTGTCCTAGTTACTTGGGAGGCTGAAGCGGGAGGATCACTTGAGGCCAGGAGTTCAAGGCTGCAATAAGCTCTGATTGTGCTACTGCACTCCAGCCTGGGTAACACATTGAGACTCTGTCTCTAAAATAAAGTCAAATAAAATAAAATAATTTAAAAATAAATTGGAATATATAATGGTAGAAAAGTCCTCATTTCTATTGAATGCAAAAAAAAGATACAACACTTAGGAAGACATAAACTTAACAAGAAATGCACAAGACCTATGTAAAGAAAACTACAAAAAAATCTCTGAAGAACATACAAGTGCCTTGAACAAATGGGAAAGCAAAACATGCTCGTAGGTCCAAAGACAAGCAACCTCATGTGCTCTTGTGGAAATTTAAATTGTCACATCACTTAGAGCAGCCTGTCATTATCTACAAAAATTACATACGTATATATCCTTTGATCTAACAATTCCAATTCCAGGAATTTCTCCTATAAATATCCTGCTCCTGTGTGAAGGGATACATATATAAAGCTATTCATTGTAGAACTGTCTGTAACAGCAAAATATTGCAACAACACATATCTACCACTGAAGCCCTGGTTAAATAAACTATGCTACATCCATAAAACAGAATAGCATGTTGCTGATCTCTATATACCAAAGCCCCACAACTGTTGGCAATATTTATCACAGCGGGTAAGTGCATATTTTTCTTAGGGGAGGAAAAAAATATTACTAGCATTGAAATATAATGACCACGTAGAAACAGAATTCTAGGCCGGGAGCGGTGGCTCACGCCTATAGTCCCAGCACTTTGGGAGGCCCAGGTGGCAGATAACCTGAGGTCAGGAGTTCGATGCCAGCCTGGCCAACATAATGAAACACCGTCTCTACTAAAAATACAAAAATTAGCCAGGCATGGTGGTGGGTGCCTGTAATCCTTGCTACTTGGGAGGCTGAGGCAGGAGAATTGCTGGACCCTGGGAGGTGGAAGTTGCCCTGGACAGAGATATCACCACGGCACTCCAGCCTGAGCAACAGAGTGAGACTGTCTTAAAAAAAAAAAAAAAAAGAAACAGAACTCTAAATTCTTGGGTGGGCAGGGGGAAACTAGAACAGTGAGTTGGTAATTTTATTCAGTGACAGATTTTGTCCCAAGCCTTATTCCTGTGAAAAATTCCAGTTGATAGCTTCTATTTTATTAACATAAGAGAGAACGATATACAGTCATGCACTGCATAATGACGCTTCAGTCAACAGTAGACCGCCTAAATGATGATGGCCCCATAAAATTATAATAAAGTTGAAAATTTCCTGTCACCTAGTGGCATCTTGATGATCCTGATCCTATTTAGGTAAAGGTTAATTTGCATGATTTTGTTGTAGTTTTTAACACAAAAGTTTAAAAAGTAAAAAAAAAATTAATTAAATTTAAATATAGAAAAAAGCAGCCAGGTACAGTAGCTCACACTTATAATCTCAGCAGCATTCTGGGAGGCCGAGGGTGGCAGATCACTTAAGCCTAAGAGTTCAAGACCAGCCTAAGCAAGATGATGAAACCCTGTCTCTACAAAATAATAATAACAATAATAAATTAATTAACTAATTAGCTGGGCATGGGGGCATGCGCCTGTAGTCCCAGCTGCTAGAGAGGCTGAGGTAGCCTCCTACCTGAGCTCAGGGAGTTCAGGCTGCAGTGAGCCGTGATCACCTAAATGCACTCCAGCCAGGGCAACAGAGTGGGACTCTGTCTCAAAAAAACAAAACAATAAAAACAACAACAACAAAAAGCTTATAGAATAAGGACATAAAGCTACACCATGTGCTTGTGTTCCAAGCTAAGTGTTATACAAAAGAGTCAACAAGTAGAAAAGGTTTTTTAAGTTATGAAGTTTAAAAATTATAGTAAGCTAAATTCGTATGGAACAAAGAAAAAACTTTTTAAAATATACTTTAGATTCTAGGGTACATGTGCACAACGTGCAGGTTTGTTACATAGGTATACATGTGCCATGCTGGTTTGCTGCACCCATCAACTCGTCATTTACATTAGGTATTTCTCTTAACACTCTCCCTCCCCCAGCTCCCCACCCCCCAACATGCCCCAGTGCATGATGTTCCCCACCCTGTGTCCAAGTGTTCTCATTGTTCAATTCCTACCTATGAGTGAGAACATGTGGGGTTTAGTTTTCTGTTCTTGTGAGAGTTTGCTAAGAATAATGGTTTCCAGCTTCATCCATGTCCCTGCAAAAGACATGAACTCATCCCTTTTGATGGCTGCACAGTATTCCATGGTGTATATATGCCACATTTTCTTAATCCAGTCTATCATTGATGGACATTTAGGTTGGTTCCAAGTCTTTGCTATTGTGAATAGTGCTGCCATAAACATACGTGTGCATGTGTCTCTATAGCAGCATGATTTATAATCCTTTGGGTATATACCCAGTAATGGGATCGCTGGGTCAAATGGTATTTCTAGTTCTAGATCCTTGAGGCATTGCCACACTGTCTTCCACAACGGTTGAACTAATTTACACTCCCACCAACAGTGTAAAAGTGTTCCTATTTCTCCACATCCTCTCCAGCACCTGTTGCTTCCTGATTTTTAAATGATCACCATTCTAACTTGCATGAGATGTTACCTCATTGTGGTTTTGATTTGCATTTCTCTGATGGCCAGTGATGATGAGCACTTTTTCATGTGTCCTTGGCTGCATAAATGTCTTCTTTTGAGAAGTGTCTGCTCATATACGTTGCCCACTTTTTGATGGGGTTGTTTTTTTCTTGTAAATTTGTTTAACTTCTTTTGTGGATTCTGGATATTAGCCCTTTGTCAGATGGGTAGATTGCAAAGATTTTCTCCCATTCTGTACTTGCCTATTCACTCTGATGGTAGTTTCTTTTGCAGAAGCTCTTTAGTTTAATTAGATCCCATTTGTCTATTCTGGCTTTTGTTGCCATTGCTTTTGGTGTTTTAATCATGAAGTCTTCGCCCATGCCTATGTCCTGAATGGTATTGGCTTAGGTTTTCCTCTAGGGTTTTTATGGGTTTAGGTCTAACATTTAAGACTTTAATCCATCTTGAATTAGTTTTTCTATAAAGTGTAAGGAAGGGATCCAGTTTCAGCTTTCTACATATGGCTAGCAGTTTTCCCAGCACCATTTATTAAATAGGAAACCCTTTCCCCATTGCTTTTGTCAGGTTTGTCAAAGATCAGATGGTTGTAGATGTGTGGTGTTATTTCTGAGGCCTCTGTTCTGTTCCATTGGTCTATATATCGGTTTTGGTGCCAGTATCATGCTGTTTTGGTTACTGTAGCCTTGTAGTATAATTTGAAGTCAGGTAGCGTGAAGCCTCCAGCTTTGTTCTTTTTGCTTAGGATTATCTTGGCAATGAGGGCTCTTTTTTGATTCCATATGAACTTTAAAGTAGTTTTTTCCAATTTTGTGAAGAAAGACATTGGTAGTTTGATGGGGATGGCATTGAATCTATAAATTACCTTGGACAGTAGGGCCATTTTCACAATATTGATTCTCCTATCCATGAGCATGGAATGCTTTTCCATTTGTTTGTGTTCTCTTTTATTTCATGGAGCAGTCGTTTGTAGTTCTCCTTGAAGAGGTCCTTCACATCCCTTGTAAGTTGGATTCCTAGGTATTTTATTCTCTTTGTAGCAATTGTGAATGGGAGTTCACTCATGATTTGGTTCTCTGTTTTTCTCTTATTGGTGTATAGGAATGCTTGTGATTTTTGCACATTGATTTTGTATCCTGAGACTTTGCTGAAGTTGCTTATCAGCTTAAGGAGATTTTAGGCTGAGATAATGGGGTTTTCTAAATATACAATCATGTCATCTGCAAACAGGGACGATTTGATTTCCTCTTTTCCTAATGAATACCCTTTATTTCTTTATCTTGCCTGATTGACCTGGCTGGAACTTCAAACACTATGTTGAATAGGAGTGGGGAGAGAGGGCATCCTTGTCTTGTGCCAGTTTTCAAAAGGAATGCTTCCAGTTTTTACCCATTCAGTATGATACTGACTGTGGGTTTGTCATAAATAGCTCTTACTATTTTGAGATACATTCCTTCAATACCTAGTTTATTGAGAGTTTTTAGCATAAAGGTCTGTTCAATCTTGTCAAAGGCCTTTTCTGTATCTATTGAGATAATCATGTGGTTTTTGTTACTGGTTCTATTTATGTGATGGATTACACTTATTGATTTGTGTATGCTGAACCAGCCTTGCATCCCAGGGATGAAGCCCACTTGATCATGGTAGATAAGCTTTTTGATGTGCTGCTGGATTTGGTTTGCCATTATTTTATTGAGGATTTCTGCATCAATGCTCATCAGGGATATTGGTCTAAAATTCTCTTTTTTTATTGTGTCTCTGCCAAGTTTTGGTATCAGGATGATTCTGGCCTCATAAAATGAGTTAGGGAGGATTCCCTCTTTTCATTGATTGGAATAGTTTCAGAAGGAATGGTACCAGCTCCTCTTTGTACCTCTCTGGTAGAATTCAGCTGTGAATTCATCTTGTCCTGGACTTTTTTTGGTTGGTAGGCTACTAATTATTGCCTCAATTTCAGAGCCTGGTATTGCTGTATTCAGAGATTCAACTTCTTCCTGGTTTAGTCTTGGAAGGGTATAGTGTCCATGAATTTATCCATTTCTTCTAGATTTTCTAGTTTATTTGCATAGAGGTGTTTATAGTATTCACTGATGGTAGCTTGTGTTTCTGTGGGATCTGTTGTGATATTCCCCTTTATCATTTTTTATTGTGTCTATTTGATATTCTCTCTTTTCTTCTATATTAATCTTGCTAGTTGTCTATTAAGTTGTGGATCTTTTCAAAAAACCAGCTCCTGGATTCATTCATTTTTTGAAGGGTTTTGTGTTTCTCTATTTCCTTTGGTTCTGCTCTGCTCTTAGTTATTTCTTGCCTTCTGCTAGCTTTTGAGTGTCTTTGCTCTTGCTTCTCTAGTGCTTTTAAGTGTGATGTTAGGGTGTTGATTTTAGATCTTTCCTGCTTTCTGTTGTGGGTATTTAGTGCTATAAATTTCCCTTTAAACACTGCTTTAAATGTATCCCAGAGATTCTGGTACATTGTGTCTTTCTTCTCACTGGTTTCAAAGAACATCTTTATTTCTGCTTTCATTTCGTTATTTACCCAGCAGTCATTCAGGAGCAGGTTGTTCAGTTTCCATGTAGTTGAGCAGTTCTGAGTAAGTTTCTTAATCCTGAGTTCTAGTTTGATTCCACTGTGGTCTGAGAGACAGTTTGTTGAATCTTTTATATTTGCTGAGAAGTGCTTTACTTCCAATTATGTGGTCAGTTTTAGAATAAGTGTGATGTGGTGCTGAGGAGAACGTAAATTCTGTTGATTTGGGGTGGAGAGTTCTGTAGATGTCTATTAGTTCTGCTTGGTATAGAGCTGAGTTCAAGTCCTGTATACCCTTGTTAACCTTCTGTCTCGTTGATCTGTCTAATATTGACAGTGGGGTGTTAAAGTCTCCCATTATTATTGTGTGGGAGTCTAAGTCTCTTTGAAGGTCTCTAAGGACTTGCTTTGTGAATCTGGGTGATCCCGTATTGGATGCATATATATTTCCGATAGTTAGCTCTTCTTGTTGAATTGATCCTTTTGCTGTTATGTAATGGCCTTCTTTGTCTCTTTTGATCTTTGATGGTTCAAAGTCTGTTTCATCAGAGAGTAAGACTGCAACCCCTGCTTTTTTTTGCTTTCCATTTGCTTGGTAGATCTTCCTCCATCCCTTTTTTCTTTTGACCCTATGTGTGTCTCTGCATGTGAGATGGGTCTCCTGAATACAGCACACTGATGGGTCTTGATTCTTTATCCAATTTGCCAGTCTGTGTCTTTTAATTGGAGCATTTAGCCCATTTACATTTAAGGTTAATATTGTGATGTGTAAATTTGATCCTGTCATTATTACGTTAGCTGGTTATTTTGCCCATTACTTGATGCAGTTTCTTCATAGCATCGATGATCTTTACAATTTGGCATGTTTTTGCAGTGGTTGGTACTGGCTGTTCGTTTCCATGTTTAGTGCTTCCTTCAGCAGCTCTTGTTGTAAGGCAGGCCTGGTAGTGACAAAATCTCTCAGCATTTGCTTGTCTGTAAAGGATTTTATTTCTCCTTCACTTATAAAACTTAGTTTGGCTGGATATGAAATTCTGGGTTGAAAATTCTTTTCTTTAAGAAGGTTGAATACTGGCCCCCACTCTCTTCTGGCCCATAGGGTTTCTGCCAAAAGATTTGCTGTTAGTTTTATGGGCTTCTCTTTGTGGGTAACCCAACCTTTCTCTCTGGCTGCCCTTAACATCTTTTCCTTCATTTCAACCTTGGTGAATCTGACAATTATGTGTCTTGGGATTGTTCTTCTAGAGGAGTATCTTTGTGGTGTTCTCTGTATTTCCTGAATTTGAATGTTGGCCTGCCTTGCTAGGTTGGGGAAGTTCTCCTGGATAATATCCTGAAGAGTGTTTTCCAACTAGGTTCCATTCTCCTCATCACTTTTAGGTACACCAATCAAACGTAGATTCGGTCTTTTTCCATAGACCCATATTTCTTGGAGGCTTTGTTCGTTTCTTTTTACTCTTTTTTCTCTAAACTTGTCTTCTCAGTTTATTTCATTAATTTGACCTTCAATCACTGGATTGAATTGGTTATTGAAGCTCGTGCATGCATCACAAAGTTCTCGTGCCATGGTTTTCAGCTCCATCAGGTCATTTAAGGTCTTCTCTACACTGTTTATTCTAGTTAGCCATTCGTCTAACCTTTTTTCGAGGTTTTTAGCTTCCTTGCGATGGGTTAGAACACACTCCTTTAGCTCAGAGAAGTTTATTATTACTGCGTTTTTGAAGCCTACTTCAGTGAACTCATCAAAGTCATTCTCCATCCAGCTTTGTTCTGTTGCTAGAGAGGAGCTGTGATCCTTTGGAGGAGAAGAGGAACTCTGGTTTTTGGAATTTTCAGCTTTTCTGCTCTGGTTTCTCCCCATCTTTTTGGTTTTATCTACCTTTGTTCTTTGATTTTGGTGACCTACAGATGGGGTTTTGGTGTAGATGTCCTTTTTGTTGATGTTGATGCTATTCCTTTCTGTTTGTTAGTTTTCCTTCTTACAGTCAGGTCCCTCAGCTGCAGGTTTGCTGGAGTTTGCTGGAGGTCCACTCCAGACCCTGTTTGCCTGGGTATCAACAGCAGAGGCTGCAGAACAGCAAATGTTGCAGAATAGCAAATATTTCTGCCTGATCCTTCCTCTGGAAGCTTCATCCCAGAGGGGCAGCCACTTGTATGAGGTGTCTGTCAGCCCCTACTGGGAGGTGTCTCCCAGTTAGGCTACACGGGCATCAGGGACCCACTTGAGGAGGCAGTCTGTCTAGTCTATTCTCAGAGTTCAAATGCCATGCTGGGAGAACCACTGCTCTCTTCAGAGCTGTCAGACAGGGATGTTTCTTTCTTTCTTTTTTTTTTTTTTTTTGAGATGGAGTCTCACTCTTGTCCCCCAGACTGGACTGTACTGGTGCAATCTCGGCTCACTGCAACCTCCAACTCCCCGCTTCAAGTGATTCTCTTGCCTCAGCCTCCCGAGTAGCTGGGACTACAGTCGCCCGTCACCACACCTGGCTAATTTTTGTATGTTTAGTAGAGATGGGGTTTCACCAAGCTGGCCAGGCTGGCCTCAAACTCCTGACCTCAGGTGATCCACCAGCCTTGGCCTCCCAGAGTTCTGGAATTACAAGCATGAGCCACTGCACCCAGAAAAGTTTCTTTCTTTTTTTTTTTTTTTATAAATCGAGTGTAGCCTAAGTGTACAGGGTTTATAACGTCTACAGTAGTGTACAGCAACATCCTACACCTTCACATTCACTCACCACCCACTCACTGACTCCCTCAGGGCAACTTTCAGTCCTGCAAGCTTTATCCATAGTAAGTGCCCTATACAGGTGTATCACCTTTTATCTTTTATATCATATGTTTACCACATCTCTTCTATGTTTAAATACACAATACTTCTATGTTTAAATACACAAATACTTACACCTCTGTGTTATAAGTGACTACAGTATTCACTACATGTTTGTAGCCTAGGGGCAACAGGCCATATGTACCATACAGCCTACGTGTATAGTAGGCTATGCCATCTAGATTTGTGTAAGTACACACTATGGTGTTCACACAATGATAAAACTGCCTAATGATGTATATCACAGAACACACTGCTGTAGTTATGCAATGCATGACTGTACATGATTTTTAGAATTGTAACAGTACAGACGTGCATAAGATATAAAGTAAACCACTGTCAACACACCTAGTCTCATTTTCCAAGGTGCTTTTGGTTATATCTGTTTTTGATTAGCAGTCTTACAGTTCAAATGTTTGTATCCTCCAAAACTCATGCTGAACCTTAATCCCCATTATAATGGCAATAAGAGGATGGGAAATCCAACTATGGTATTTGAGAGGTGAGAACTCTGAGAAGTAGTTAAGATTAGATGCGATCATTAGGATGGGATATTAGTCACTTCATAAGAGGAGGAAAAAAAACCTGAGCTAGCAAGCTCAGCTCCTTCACCATGTGATGCCCTACACTGCTTTTGGACTCTGCAAAGAGTCTCCAATAGCAAGATGGCCCTCACCACATGCAGCCCCTCAATCTTGGACTTCTCAGCATCCAGAACTATACAAAATATATTTCTTTTTGTTTTAAATTACTCAGTCTCAGGTATTCTATTATAGCAACAGAAAACAGATGAAGACAGACAGCGATCAGTCTAAACACTATGAGTACACTTCTATTTCTTGGTTAGTCATCTTTAAGCAGTGCCTATTGACTTTATGGCATTAAGAGAATGAATTATCTTAGAGAAACCATCGCACACTTCCAAATTTTGCTAGTGATATTACTTAAAAATTCTTATCTATTTTGACTCATCAACTTTAAATGGTACTTCTAGACTCCACGCTATATAAGATGAAGAAACGTACAAACAGGCAAAACTCGATCAGAGAGTAATTCTGTGAAGCATTTACCTTGTTCATAAAGTAGTTTCATATTCGAATCTTTGCAGGCAACTAGATTGTTGAGTAACGCAATCACACTTTGCATGGTATTACCCAGAATGCTCTCTTGATGTTCCTGCAATAGATCATAATTCCCAACATAACCATACAGAAATACAATTACATCATCATAAAGACAAATGAACAAATGATCTCCATTTCTTCATTCTTTGCACAAGGTTAAACAATTACCTTTTTGCACTTTAATGAAGCACATCCTTCTGTGTTAAGACAAATCCCATCAGTGAGCTGAGTGAGCTGGGAGGGAAGGTAAATCACTCAGACACCAGTGCTGCAGTACGGACTCCCCTGCCCATGAGGTGAGAGACAACACATGGTCCTCTATGCTTTAGGTGGGTGACAAAGGAATTCAAGTATGTAGAACTCAGAAGACCATGCTTGAAGATGAGTTTGAGATCACAAAAGAGAACTACTTCAAGCAAATATTTCTGCAGTTTCAACATTATGCTGGTACTGATATTTTCCCACTTTAGTACTTTTGATCTGATTTATTATATTACTGCTTCAGTGCAATAAGCTACATTTGGACCTAAAAGAGTGAATTGTGAATTTTGCTTTCCTCAACACTTAGCATCATACAGGAGGGAGTAACTTAGGTCCTAAAGAGAATGGAAAATGAGTTATTCTTTAGTCTTAATTTCTCATTTTAAAGGCAAAATCATTTCTTTGTCATTTTTAAAAGGTCTTACAAACAACTTGCTTTGCTTTTGTTCCCTTTTTCATTGCTGTGAATACTTTTTAAAATTAAGCAATTAACACAGATTATAACTGAAATTATTAAATTTCATATAATTCAAAACTAAAGAGGCAGTCTTTGCAGTCTGGAAGTAGGATGAGGCAAGAGAGACACACAGGGTGCAAAATGTAAGGCAGTACTCCTCAATGTCAGGTTCCTATAAGTACCTACTGAGAGTGAGGACTCCTAGGAGTCTAGCTTGCCCCGCTCTAAGTCCTGTGCCCATTCACCATGACTATTCTGCTAACAACTAATCCAACCCCAAAAAGCAACAAGCATATTAATTAGTAGGCTTAATCTAGACCTCTTCATATTCATTTTCTCCACTCCTCACCCACAGAGAAACATATGGTTTGCTGTGAGGTTGTTTTTTAACGTATAGCTATTTTGTGCCAGGCACTATAGTAGGCACTTGAGGTATGCTAGTGAACAAAGTCCCCTATCCTCACGTAAATAGACAGCAAAAAGCATAATAAATAAGTGAACTGTATAATGTATTAGAAGATAGCAGAGTACTCTGGCAAAAAAGAAAAAGGCAGAGCAGGGAAGCAAGGTTGAGAGGGCAGCAGTGGGGCTGCACATGATTTGAAATTGGGTGGTCAGGGTAAGACTCATTGAGAAGGTGTCATTTAACAGAATTTTTTTTTTTTTTTAATTTTTGGAGATGAAATCTTGCTCTGTCGCCAGGCTGGAGTGCAGTGGTGTGATCTCGGCTCACTGAATCTCCACCTCCCGGGTTCAAGTGAGTCTCCTGCCTCAGTCTCCCGAGTAGCTGGGACTACAGGTGTGTGCCATCATGCCTGGCTAATTTGTGTGGGTATTTTTTTTTTTTTTTTTGTATTTTTAGTAGAGACAGGGTTTGACTGTGTTGGCCAGGATGGTCTCGATCTCTTCACCTCATGATCCATCCACCTCAGCCTCCCAAAGTGCTGGGATTACAGGCGTGAGCCACCATGCCTGGCATTTAACAGAAATTTTATTTTACTTTTTAAATGCTGAAGCCTCTTGGTATCTCTTAATTCATTTTAATAAGCTTTTGCTTTTAAATAACCTCAGCTTTATAGAAGAGTTTCAAAGATAGTACAGAGAGTTTTCATATACCCATCACCCAGTTTTCCCTCATGTTAACATCTTACCCTAAACATGTTATATTTATAAAAACTAAGAAATTTACAGATATTAACAACTCAGCTACAGACTATTCAAGTGGCACCAGTTTTCCACTGATGGCCTTTTCTCTTCCAGAATCCAATCAAGGATCCTTATTTTACATTCAGGATTATTTATTTTTGCAACAAATACTAAGTGCCAACTATTCTAGGTAGTTGGCTTGTATCAGTGAACAAAACAGAAGAAAAGTCCTGCCCTTATGGTGTTTACCTTGTACCACGAGGAGAAGACAATAAATAACATAACAAACAATTACAAGATATGTTAGAAGGTGATATATGCTATGAGAGAAAATAGGGAACAGGATAAGGTGGCTTGGAGTGCTGCAGGGGAAGCTGCAATGCTAGAGCAAGCAAAGCATAGCTCCTTCAGAAAATGACATCTGAGCAAAGATTTGAAGATGTAGACACGTGTTCATTCTCTTAATATACTTCTAGACTCTGTCAGCTAAGTTTCTTTAGGATTGTTGCATCTATGTTCATAAGTGATACTGACTGATGAGTGATACCCTCTTCTGATTTTAGTATCCATCTCATGCTAACTTTGTCCATCCATTTTATTCCAAAAATATTTATTGTGCATCTAATATGTGTTTCTAGGAGATCTGGTAGAACTCACTCATACAAGCAACTAGCCTCCATACATTTCTACCAGTTGTGTGGAAAAACACACATAAATTCAAAGTGCTTTTTCTCTTCTCTCACTCAGTAATAATCAACACAGGAGACTTCTGTGACCAAATGTGTGGGGATTTTCCCCACACATGAAGCAAGCAATCGATTCTGCAGCTGACACAAGCTGAGTGTTCTCTGATTCAACTCCACACCATCTATCTGGAAATAGTATCAGACCCCACAGGGCGAGGGCTCAGTCCCACAAGGCTACGCCCTCCTCCCTTATTCTGACACTCGTCGCAAGTCTGGGGCTCTGGAACTTCTGACCCACCAGCATCAAGTTGGGGCTCCCGTGATTCCCTCTTTGGGTTCAATTAATTTACTAGAGCGGCTCTCAGAATTCAGGAAAACACATTTACCGTTTCACTATAAAGGATATTACAAAAGACGTGGATGAAGAGATGCATAGTGCAAGGTATGGGAGAAGAGCTGTGGAGCTTCTGTGTCTTCCCTGGGCACACCACCCTCCAGCAACCTGTATCTATTCAGCTATGTGGAAGTTCTCTGAACTTTGGGGTTCTGTTACAGGTCCTTTGGGGTTTTTATGGAAGCTTTGTTAGGTAGGCAAGACTGATTATATCACCGGCCATAAGTGATCAACCTAACCTCAGCCCCTTTCGCCTCCCCAGAGGTTGGGGATTGCGACTGAAAGTTTTCAGCCCTCTAATGTTGCCTTGGTCTTTCAGGTGACAAGCCACCATCCTGAAGCCACCGTAGGGGATGCCAGCCATCAACTCATTAGCATACAAAATGACAGCAACTGAAGACAGAGTTTCTAAGGATTTTAGGAGTTATATGCTAGGAAACAGGGGAGAAGATCAAATATATACTTCACAATATCACACCAGTAGAACTTAAAAAGAAACTGAAAAAACAAAACACTTCTACTCAGGCATCTACAACATCTTCAACCAATGTGGTTATTTCTATTTCCCTAGAAAACCATCTACAACATCTAGATTTTCAAACATGTTGTAATAAAATCCTACAAAGCATTCTATTACACCTTCACAAAACTTTCCTGGACCCTATTTATAATGCCTTTTACACGGTGTCCCCTCTCTCTTGTTGATCAGACTCACCAAAGCTTTATCTATAGATGATATCAGACTTTTCAACAAACCAGCTTTCCATTTCAATGACTACCCTACTTGTTTTTGAGTTAGTCATTATGAATGACTAACAAATTTCCCACTTATCTCTCCTAGGTATACGGTAGAATGGCATTTCCCTGCCTGCTTGGAAAATGACACTAGTGATGAAAATGATACTTGCTTTGGTCAATTAAACTCACATGGGCAGAAGCATTAAGAGCCAGTGACAGCTTCATCATCCTGTCTTTTCCTCTGCCCCATGATCTTCTAGATGGTGAGGCTTCTAATGGCCTGGGTATCAGAGAGAGAACAGGAAGCAGAGAATCCAGGAACCTCTTGATTGGACAACCTCTCTATTGACAAGGCTTACAAAAATACCCACACTGAACCTGGCTCTGAAACTGCTTTCTCAGCAGATTTGTACCTCCCACTGATGAGAGCCACTTGATTTCATATAGGTTTTGCCATGTATGCCATTGTTTAACACAAGACAAAGTATTTGCTTTCCAAATACTGAGGACGAAAAAATTTGAACTTCAGAAACACAAGCTTAAGAGCACTTTTGCAGTGAATGTTAATGTTTGAATGTTTCACTGACATCAGCTTAAGAAGATTAATGTGGAAGCGATGGTCTGCCACCAATTTCATCTAATTATTCTTACAGTTGGTTGGAAGGAAAGGGTGATTAATAAGCACCAAGATGACACTACATGTTACTCGTGATAAAATAACTAACGATACATAGAAAACCTGTTCTTGTGAAGAAAGTGAAGCTAATAAATCTTTTATTTTTGGTCCCATTTGGTAAAATGACACATACTGCTCCTTGTTCAAAGACCCATCTGTCAGCAAATATAGGTCAGTCTTACTAGAAATAAAACTATTGTTTCTTTGAGATACACATTTTTGTAACTAAATGCACATTTCCTACAATATCCTTGGCAATAACTTTGCTCATTCTGAAGTCAATACCTCAGCTTTTCCTGTACGCATGAGTGAGTGCCACTTGTTGATATAGGTACTTCCTTCAATACAAAAACTAACTCACCTTAGACGCTAAGAACACAGAATCAGATCCCAGTCAATCAGGTCCTGGGGCCCCCTTCCCGGAGGTCCCAGAGTCACTGCAGAATAAAGGCCTCTGCCTGCCCCACTACTCAATATGCAGAGGGGTATAAAACTAAGGTACACTCTATCAAACTTCCCCACTAACATTATTACTAGGAGTACTTAGGAAAAAAATATCTGATGCACAGAATAAAAAAAGAGATGAATAATCCCATAACCAGTCTGGAGGAAATTGTTCCACTTCTGTTCTAGATGTTATTAAAAACACTGTTTTCTTTATTGTCTTTGTTGGTTTATAAACTATCCATAGATCATGAACTTTGCTCAGAATAAAGGGCTTTATAAAAATTATATTACAGAATTATCTTTACTTGCTCTTCCTTCTTATAGGTATATATGCCTTCTTACATAGTGCAGTGGAGGGAGACCTTGAGAGCACAGTAATTGCTTCTGCTCAAGATGATGACACGGTTCTCTAGGTGAACTAAGAGAGCTACTGCTCTGGCCTAGAGCATCATTTCCCCAGAAAGAATGCTAAACCCATGCAAAGGGCAGTTGAGAAGGTGTAAATGTGAATTGAGCATACTTCTATCAACTTGTATCAAACTGTGCTATTTCATTTATCTTAGCAACTTTAATAAGGTTTTTTTCTTGTTCACTATCTATTAGCTTACGGGGGTAAACCATGCATTGAAAAACATTACATTTGCCTCTTAAAGTCAGAGGAGAGGAATATATGAAAAGAGAAAACTTGAGAGTAAACATGTGGGGCTCAACTTCTTCTTGGGTATAACTGGAAGATTGGTGGAAAGAGACAAGGGTGTGTGCATGTTTTATTCAAAGACCATAGGTCAGAGCTGGAGGGGAGGGATGATTCTGACTAAAGACTATTTCATCATTAGATGCTCCTCTGGGAGAGCCCCTCCCACTCCTCCAAATTTAAGACTGAATTCCAGGGTAAAAGAGCAATACAGAAAATTAGGTAAAATCTTGATATATATTTTTTTTCAATCCTCACAGCTCATTAATAAAGCAAGGAGTCTATACTTTTGGTGCCCTGACACATGCAAGGAGAGATGAAAGCAGGTGAAGACCTGCAACAAGGCTTTCGGGACAGGGTCAGGGGCCCAGTTACAAGCAGAGCTGCCACAGGGGCCCGAGCTGGGGCAAGACAGCACTGATAATGTATTGAGAACTTACTATGTGCCATGTCCGGTACTCCACTTCACCTACATCATCTCATTCAACCCTTAGAAAAACATGGAAGGGGCTATCGTTCTACTGTTTATATCAATAAGAATTGAATGTTAGTGAAGTCAAGTGTAACTTGCCAAACTCTTCATTGGTGAAGCTGGGATTTGGTCTATGGGATGGCAGAAGCCTTGCCCCTAATCACCATGAAGCATTGCCTAGTGATCAGAGGAGGGCAGCGTGCCAGGATCACCCAGGCTGGTCAGCACACTCCAGGTTAACCAACACCACCTGTGGACCCACAGTGTTACCTGGGAGAAACTGAAAGAAGCCTAGAGTGGGGGCGGGGTGGGGGGGGTGAAAATCTGAGAAACACTAATCTGGGGCTGTAATGGTGATGCTTATCCTTCCTTTCATTCCACAACATTCCCTGTCCCCTCCCCCCACCACTGGAATCTTCTGGCTTCATAAGCGCCCTCAATGTTTTTCACTACACTGTAAGATGTATAACCCACATGCCTGTAATCCCAGGACTTTGGGAAGCCAAGGTGGGAGGATCACAAGGTCAGGAGATTGAGACTATCCTGGCTAACATGGTGAAACCCCGTCTCTACTAAAAATACAAAAAAAAAAAAAAAAAAAATTAGCCGGGCATGGTGGCAGGTGCCTGTAGTCTCAGTCACTCGGGAGGCTGAGGCAGGAGAATGTCATGAACCCAGGAGGTGGAGCTTGCAGTGGGCCAAGATCACGCCACTGCACTCCAGCCTGGGTGACAGAGCAAGATTCCATCTCAAAAATAAATAAATAAATAAATAAAAAGATGTATAACCCAAGAAGCATGATGTGGGTATTAGGCAATTACAGGAAAGGAAAAAATGAGCACAAAATAAAAATACATACTAGGGCCACTATCAACAGTCATATTATTCAGACACTTGTGTTCACACTGACTGATGGGGGAAAAAGGAAACGACTCGCAGAAGATGGCATCATTGAGAGCCCACAAAAGGCAATCCCACTACACTTTAAGATTATGACGAAAATATTTAACTCCTTCATCCATAATCCATAAGCCCAGCTGACCTAATTTATGTGCCTAATACCAGCATATGGACATTTAATAAACAAAACACCTGAGGGCTCTAATAAAACATAGCATTTGCCAGTAGAGATAATTAGAATTGAAGCAGCAAAATTCTAGTGTTTGGCAACATAGATGAAACAACTTCATTAAAATGTACAGTTTCAGCAAATGAAAGGCAGGAGAGCACTGGACCCTGAAGAATCAGCCTTCTCAAAACTAATTGCTTCAGTGCTTAAAGAGGACAGCTCTGAAATACCAAGGGCACAGCAAGGAAACACTAGTAAAAAATGATCAGCCTTTCCAAAGTAGTTTCACTGTAGATAGGGCATGCTACTTTACTCTGATATTTGACAATGTAAATGCCACTGAAAGACTTCAGATGTCTGAATTAAAAGTTTGGTGAGGATCTAAATAGTCAAGTTAGAAAATACCTTTAACAACTAAAAGTAACAGTGAACCATGGTCACTCTCTTTTGCCTTTGGTTCAGGCCAGAATTTAACAACGAATTAACAACTAATTAAAGGACCACAACTAATCGTAGGGATGAGAAACCACAGAGAGAATGAAGAGCAAAGCACACACGTGTTGTGCACACAGCATCTACAATCTCTTAGAAACACATATCACATCCTATTCAACACATGCTTAAACTGCATTTCAGAAAACAAACCTGCTGTTGCTCTAGAGAACAGCAGTCTATCGTGTACTCCATGTACAGTGACACCAAAGTGCTGCTCCAGGATGTACTGGTGCATCCAGTCACTTTCTGTCACAAACATTCTCACACCTGGCTAGATTCCTAGAGCTCTGAGACCCAAGCTCAGAAAAGTCTTCAGAGTATTCAAGTGAAATAAATATGTTTGAGGGCAAGAGGACACATTTCCATATTACTGATGACTTTTCACAAGGCTGTGTCCCAGGCAGCTTAAACGAGACCGACCAACACGGTGAAACCCCATCTCTACTAATACAAAATTAGCCAGGTATGGTGGCGCATGCCTATAATCCCAGCTACTTGGAAGGCTGAGGCAAGAGAACTGCTTGAACTCAAAAGGCAGAGGTTGCAGTGAGCCGAGATTGGGCCATTGCACTGTAGCCTGGGAAACAAGAGCGAAACTCCGTCTCAAAAACAAACAAACAAAAACAAAAGGCCGGGCGCGGTGGCTCAAGCCTGTAATCCCAGCACTTTGGGAGGCCGAGACGGGCGGATCATGAGGTCAGGAGATGGAGACCATCCTGGCTAACACTGTGAAACCCCGTCTCTACTAAAAAATACAAAACACTAGCCGGGCGAGGTGGCGGGCGCCTGTAGTCCCAGCTACTCCGGAGGCTGAGGCAGGAGAATGGCGTAAACCCGGGAGGCGGAGCTTGCAGTAAGCTGAGATCCCGCCATTGCACTCCAGCCCGGGCGACAGAGCAAGACTCCGTCTCAAAAACAAAAACAAAAACAAAAACAAACAAACTCAATAGAATCTAAATTGAGTTCATCTCCCTTTGCCTTCACACTTTCCTTTCTTTTCCTCTTTCTATTGGAGGTCCCACAGCTTGCCCAGTCATCAGCCACAAACCTTAGAATCATCAGGACTACTGCCTCCCTAGTGTCTCCCTCATCTAGTCAGCCACAGAGTCCCTTTGAATCTCCCTTGAGCCCCTCTTGCATCTATCCTCTGCTCTCCATTCCCATTTACCTCCTTAATATCAGGCAATTGGCATCCTTAGCAGGGACCACAGTCTCCTAATGGGTGTCTTAATTTCCAGCCTCACCTCCACTACTGCTACCAGGCTCCTCTTTTTTTTTTTTTTTTTTTTTGAGGCCGAGTCTCGCTCTGTCGCCCAGGCTGGAGTGCAGTGGTGCAATCTCGGCTCACTGCAAGCTCCGCCTCCCGGGTTCACGCCATTCTCCTGCCTCAGTCTCCCGAGTAGCTGCGACTACAGGTGCCCGCCACCACACCCGGCTAATTTTTTATATGTATATATTTTTAGTAGAGACAGGGTTTCACCGTGTTAGCCAGGATGATCTCGATCTCCTGACCTCGTGATCTGCCCGCCTCGGCCTCCCACAATGCTGGGATTACAGGCGTGAGCCACTGCGCCCGGCCCCAGACTCCTCTTTCTAAAGTGGCAGAGACTTTATCTCCAGTTGTGGAGCTTAAATCTGGAAGGCTGTAGGCCAACGCAGGGAACATTGGTTTACAGTAGGCCCAAGGTCATTGCTACCACAGTCCAGTTTCTGTCCACAGCCCTGGTTGGATTTAAAGCCCTGAAAGGAGGGGAAGCCACAAAACTCATCAGACAGCAGATGCAGGGATGTTGTTACTCCCATGCTTTCAATCCAGCATTATGATGTGGGAAACATTCTTACGAGTTTTTGAACCAAATACGGACCCCTAGGGCTAAGAAACAGGAAGTTGAGTTAAACTGAAAAGGCACAAGCCAATTTAAAATTAATTCAGTCTTTTACCTCATAAATAATGTACGTGGATTTCTTAGGAAGAAAGACCAGGATTTAGGGGTCCACGGGGGGAACGCTTGGGGTAGGGTGAAGGTGCTGGGGTAACTGCCCGTGGGCATTTGCTCTGCTAGTTGTACATCAGATAAACAGCCCCTCTGCCAATGTGGTCAGGGCTTCTAGGGGTTGAGCAGGCTCTGACGGGCTGAGGAGGCAGAGGAAGAACACTGAAGCCTGCTTTTCTCCCCTCAGTAGCCAAAAATGTATGGTGCTGTCGCCCCGGGAGTCCGGAGATATAGATTTAAGCCCCTTCTTTTATGTGGGGCATCATCATTTGAAGGCTTCCTCCACCTTTCTGATCAAAGACATGAGAGAAGGCAATTTAAAATTATTATTATTTTAAAATTTGACTGACAGATACTGTAGAGGCCCTCTAGCAGCAGCAAATACAAGTTATGATTAGTGATACATTCCAGCTAGCACAGAAGGGAGTATTTGGATCAACTAGTACCATTTGCCAATCAGTATGCTGAGCTTGTCTTTAGAATTCCAGTCCTCATTCAACACCAATGGCAGTGCACTGTGAATGCCCTTCTGGCAGGTTAATTGTGTCACTTGGCTTTCCTAGCCCTACCCTTTCATGTTATTTAGGCTTCTAGCAGGAAGCTTCCATCCTCTTGGCTCTCAATGCGGCCCTATGCCTCAAGGCAGGAGCAGTGGGCCAGAGCCAATGCTGCTCAGGCAGGAGAACCCTGGCAGCGGAGCCAAAGGGAAGCTGCCAGGACCAGCTCCCTGGGGATGGACTGTGCCCCTTTTATGTATCTGCCTGTAGCGTTGAAAGAGAGGCCAATCTGCCACACAACACAATATCTGAGCTAATGACCAGCCCAAAGTAGGGAGGACAAATGAAGAACTAGAACACATCCAGACATACGACTCCTTTAGTCTTCTCCTCACAACCCTGCCACTGTTCAAAAGCAAAAATAGCAATAAAAATAGTAATAACAAAGTCCTAGCAAACTAAAGTCACTCTTAAAAATGCAGGCCAGATGTTGTTTCCTGAAGCTGGTGTCTGTGGGGAAGGCTGCCTCGGGTTGAAGACTGTTTTCCTCACTTTCCTGTGCCTGCCTGCATCACTGTGGCCATCAAGTATACAGTAACTGTTGGTTAATCTCATCTCTCACCCAATGCTCAGTGCCTTGAGGGCAGGACTGGGACTTTTTTTTTTTTTTTTGAGACTGAGTCTCTCTCTGTCGCCCAGGCTGGAGAGCAGTGGCCTGATCTCGGCTCACTGCAAGCTCCGCCTCCCGGGTTTACGCCATTCTTCTGCCTCAGCCTCCCGAGTAGCTGGGACTACAGGCACCCGCCACCTCACCTGGCTAGTTGTTTTTTGTATTTTTTAGTAGAAACGGGGTTTCACCGTATTAGCCAGGATGGTCTCGATCTCCTGACCTCGTGATCCGCCCATCTTGGCCTCCCAAAGTGCTGGGACTACAGGCTTGAGCCACCGCACTCGGCCAGGACTGGGACTTTTAATCGGGTCCCCAGTGCCTACGTGCAGTCCCTGGTACACAGTGGTCTCTGAAAAATTAATGAAAAAACAGTCCTGCTCAAAGTTGCTTGGGTAAATACAGCTACAGAAGGCACAGACAGTGTGAGAGCCTCCTTCAAGAAATTAACTAGTCAGTGACTAGAAACTGCCTTCAGTTAAGCAATTGATAAACATTTATTGAGCACCTAAAATTTGCTAAGTAATGGTGTGAAGTAGAACTACAAAAGGATAAAAAAGGCCTTTCCCAAAATGCTTTCAATCAATTTATATTCACTTTTGAATAATGTTTGCAAAAAGTGATAAATTCAGATTTTTTACTTTAAGTAAAATACACAAAAATCTCTCACATGCATGCTAAACACTGGTCAAGCACTCATGAAGCATTTGCATTGGCATGGAAACACAGTTTCATGAAACAATTTTAACGAGATTCTCTGTAAAAGGTAACTGCTCACAAACATAAAGTGTCCCATCCTAAAGAAAGAAAATGTCAAGCGAAAAAGAATGGAAAGATTAATTATACACAATTATCACAAGGCAATTTTCAATTTGAGTTGTCTTTTTCTGTGGGAGTGTACAAATTTTTCCTAATGGGAGTTTACCAAGTGTTGGTACTCACAGTCCAGTTTCGAAGAGGTACTAGTAAATCCTGCAGGAAAAAATATTTCAGTGGGAATTGACTAGAGGTTTACGTAAAGCCAAAGTTTTAAAGAATGTAAAAGTATAGTGTGGTATAGGAGAAAAAAAACTGGGCCGAGTCCAGTTCTAAGCCTTGGCCTGCCCCAAACCAGCTGGAAAGCCTAAAGCAAAGCAAGAAAATAAGCTACTAGACCTTGGAAGAATCTTAGAGACTTTTGTAGTTCAATCCTTTAATTTTTTAATTTTTAATTTTTTTTGAAGACATAAGAGGTGTATATATTTATGGAACATATGAGACGTTTTTTGAATACATAAGAGGTGTATATATTTATGGAACATATGAGACGTTTTGATACAGGCATGCAATGCATAATAATCACATCGGGGGAAATGGGGGTATCTACCACCTCAAGCATTTATCCTTTGTGTCACAAATAATCCAATTATACTTTTTTTAAATGTACAATTATTATTGACTATATTCACCCTGTTATCAAATACTAAGTCTTATCCATTCTTGCCCCCACCCATTAACCATCCCCACCTCCCCTCCAACCTCCCACTACCCTTCCCAGTCTCTGGTAACCACCCTTCTATACTCTAGCTCCAAGAGCTCAATTGTTTTTCAATCCTTTAATTTTAAAGACAAAGCAATTGAATCTCTGAAAGGAATATAAAGAGGAGGGTCAGGACTTAAAAGTCCATCTTCCTTTCCTATTACCTCACAATTATTTACCTAAAAATCACATCAGGGCTTATAGAGTCAAAGGTGTAATTTTATACTTGATCTCAGTCAAAAGGCCAAGAAGAGATTCAAGGATATAACTTTAAACGGATAAAATGTTTGCCCACACTGGAGTAACACTGTAAACACTGCTCCCTGGAGCTACACATTTGGTTGCCCTTAACACCTTCTGTGCTAGGTCAGCTCTTACTCCTGAACGGCAAGTGATGAATAGACTATTCTGGAGCAAATGGGAATACCCCAACATAATGCATGCTGACCCTCAAGCCAGCAGTACTTTTTGGATCTAATAGAATTTTTCAGTTTTTGCAGCAGAAGGCTATCTCTAAAGAGGTGATAGTCATCTTACAGTCAGGGTTGAAATTTTAGGCCAAAAGCACCGTTTTCCAATAGAATATTCTAAGCAGGTAACTTAGAACTGCAAGCATGTACATTTATGATATGTTTAAAAATCAGCAGCAAAAGGCAACCTGGATCTTTGTCACTCACCCTGGAATTTGCAGAACTTGGTATTTTATGCATGATCACACTTCTGTTCCCAATTTCCATAACTGAAGGCAATCAGCTTTCCTTTTCTTAGACTCTACTTAGAAAATAACCATTATATTTGTTTACTCACTTTGGAACATTCAATAAGCTCATTTTTGGCCACATAATGACACACGCTATACCATCTTGAAGAATTAATGGCTGCACCAGGATAAAATGATTCCAGGAATATTTCACCTCTCAAATAATCTTTTGTGTCTTTACTGGCATATTTTTATTAACTGGAATTAGAAGAAACTCTAGATATAAGCATAAAGTGAGCAGTATTAATGTAGGTCAATAAATTAATAAATGTAGGTCCAAAATGTTGTTGCTAAACAATCACAGGAAGTGTCAATTAAGGAATCCTGTGGTGGGAAAAGGTTTGGAGGAAGGGATTAATAAACCCACAGACCCTACACATAAGTAGGGTGTGTGCTGGACAAGCAGGAATAATAAGGAAATTCTAGAAGTCAAGAGACTGGCCAACTTGATCAAGGGAGAAAGTGACCATATATTGGCCAGTCTCCATTTCCAAAGTCCAGAAGGGAACCCTTGAGAGCTTAAATTAATTTATTCAGTCAAGCTAGGTTGAGAGTTTCCCTAAGGGCCTTGAGACATCAGGTGCAACCCAACCTTCCTCTTCAGTATCTATTCTGGGACAAATACTTATGGGGTTCTTGGCTATACGCTGAGTGTTTAAGACCCATCTGAGAAGTACTATTTGTCATGTCCACTGTTTCTGCATCAAGGCACCAGCCCTACAAGTCCACAAGAGGCCCCCTGAACAATGGAATGAGGAAATGGGAAAGAGGGAAAGGGAAGGCTTGGTGTTTTTGTATTTTTAACTGCTGTATCCCAATAAATGAGCTTCAGCTTTAAGGGTTTGTATGTCAAAGTGGCTTGATTAAATTTTCCTCCTGAAAATCAAAGCGAAAACCAGAAACCAAAATGAGCGCTAAGAATGAAGGGACAGAGGAAGCGTGTAAGTGAGAAAGGCTAGGGAGAAAGGGAGGATGGAAAGGAAGGAAGAAGGAACAGATGGCTTTACCCATGAAGAAAACTGAGTCCAATGAGGCTAAGCTCAGAACACAACCCCAGTTCCACAGATGCTAGCTCCAAAGGCCTCCCCATCACAAGGCAGCTATACACTTCAATCTGGAACTGGCATTTTTTGCTAAGAGTGAGTCGAAAGACCTGCTGACCCACGTGTTAGAGAGAAGTGCACAGACAGGGTAGCTCTGTCGCTGCACTTGTGTTTTCCTGGCATGACCCACGCCATTACTAACAGACATGGAGCAGAAAAGCAAGTGCAGTCTTTCCCTTTCACTCTCTCTAACTCCAGGCACTTCAAGTTGTTTCTCGACTCTGGAGCACACATGTGAGGACTGCTTTCTTGTTGCCATACTCTCACCTGGCCACCCACTGAGAGTACACAGAGTAATGGTGTCACAGCCTCTTTTGCATGTGAATTTCGATGAGCTGCTAATGACTAGACGAGCCATGCCCTCAGGCTGACTGGCTGGTACAGAATCCTGCTGGTGGTGTCCATGACAATGGATAAGCAGCTGTCACAAGTTTGTATTTATAGGGGTAGAGCACAGAGCAGGTGCTGGTTTTTAGGAGATGTCCCTGAGCTTCAGGAATATCCATACACCATTGTGCACCATTCCGATTTCATTATTAGACAATCTTATTAGATAATCTTAGAATCTTATCTCTCAGGGCACAGATAACAAGTTAAACCAATTTTTATTAAAAAAAAAAAAAAAAAAACCTGTTTGGGAGGCACAAGAAATCATCTATATATTGAAGTTAGGATAGTTTCATTTCCCTATACTATGTAGTTTAACACAATGTAGGCTCTACTACACCAGGGCTAGGGACACCCCCAGAGAGAAAAATGCCAGCAGCAACAACTGTGAACCACGGCATCCAAATCATTGTCACCAGATCCATTAGGACAGAAAAAGAGGTAAAACTTTAGGTAAGTGGAAACACGTTGTTTAAAACCACACAGGTGAAAAGCCCCATCCTTACAGCAACTGAGAGCACCCAGTTGCATCACTGTGCATCAGCTGCCTCATCCAGGTGCATGGCTGGGAGCCCAACCCAGAAGCAAGCAGCAAGGGAGGGCACTGCAGCTTCCAGATGCGCACATGGATGCTGAGAGAAAAGTGATCTTCTGAGGACTCAAGCTAACCTCCAAGGCCCTTTTCTGCCCTAACATTCTTTGATGCTAAACCCAATGCTCTGTTTTTCCAAATTACTCCCAGGAAAGACCACACAGGGAGAATATTTGAATCAAAGGTCAAATAATGTCAAATTTTAACAATTTCTAAGCTTTATGACTACATTCAAACAAAACAGTTCTGCACAATGTCAATTGTATTTGTGGATTAAGGCAAAGATCATTCAAATACAAGTTTTAGCACAAGACTGACATCCTCCATTCACCCTTTCCCAGAATATACACTCATCAATCCAAGAACAATATAAAATTGTAACATATAGCAAGAAAAAAAATCCTCAGAAGCGTACCTTTCTTCAGTCCCGAAGGAATCCTATATTACCAGAATCTAGCTAAGTTACCATAAAGTCCAACTTCATCACACAAATATTGGCCAGGGTAGGTGGGTGGGGAGGCAGGCAGAGGGTACGTTTACCTTCTCAATTATAGGGTTTTGCCACATAGAATGGAAAAACCAGAGGACCCATTCAGACACAATGAATGGATTATAGCTAAGCTCCAACATAAAAATAACAAGAGGTTTTAATGAGAACTTGTATACATTTAAAACACAAACATATATAAACACAGATCTACAATAAACCCTTTACAAAATAATATGTAAACAATTTGTTGGGTTTTCATCATTTTTAGTCTTCCCTGCTAACACATTTGTATCACAGAAAATGGACTATTTTGAAAAAAGTTTAAAAAATAATCTCCACTGCACACAATTGAATGTCATTTCTTTGACAATCTATATGAAGAACAGGCTAGGCCAAGCCCACCCCAGGTCCTTACACCAGTCCCAAATCTACACCCAGACATGAGCCATTTGGGAGTTCCCATCCAGGGCACGGTAGGTCAGACAAACACAACAGGCTAAGGAGTGGTGCCATGTGCTAATCAAGGCATACCAGGAGAGAGGCCAGAGTGAGCTGAGAGGTTTTAGGAAGGAAATGCAAATGATCTGGGCCAGAAGAACCAGCAGACTCGGAGAGGTCATGAACTTGAAGAGGAGCACAGGCTGTGGCTGTACAGATGAGATCAGACAAAAGTCTTGCAGTTGAGTGAAATGGGAAGTGACAAAGGTACACCGAGGCTGATTACTCTGAGCACCTGGCTAGAACTTTTGCAAAAAACACCTAATCTTAGTGATAGGGTTTAGCTGTATCCCCACCCAAATCTCATCATGAATTGTAGTGTCCACAATTCCCACGTGTTGCGGGAGGGACCCAGCGGGAGATAATTGAATCATGGGGGTAATTTCCCCCATACTGTTTTCATGGTAGTGAATACTCATAAGATCTGATGGTTTTATAAGTGGAAACCCCTTTCGTTTGGTCCTCTGATTCTCTCTTGTCTGCTGTCATGTAAGACGTGCCTTTCGCCTTCTGCCATGATTGTGAGACTTCCCCAGCCACGTGGAACTGTGAGTTCATTAAACCTCTTTTTCTTTATAAATTACCCAGTCTTGGGTATGTGTTTATCAGCAACGTGAAAATGGACTAATACACTTGGTTAATAAGTACCTAGGATATTAATTTCTTTTGAATTCAGGGGGATTAAAAACAAACTAGAAATACACTGTCATTATAAATCAGATATATAACCTATATGATGTCTGCAAAGAGCAGACAGAAGCAGAGGTGTGTCAGCCTCACTGTCAGTCCCATAGAGCCTATGCTGCCAGCTTCCTGGAGCTCTTCAACTCATTTCTGAGGAGGCCTTCATCACCTTGTTTTCTGCTTTCACATGGCCCTGTGGGCCTCTGGGCATTGACTTCAGACTGAACCAAAATAACTAGGCTCTACCTCTCTGGTTGGAAAGGCCAGAACCCTCTCCCTAGTTATGTTAAACCAGGGGGAATATTTTCTGGAAGTTTTTAAAGTGTATGGATTCTTAACTACTCCTATTTCTCAAGTGCTACAAAACATACAAGGTTAGTACTACTACTGATTCTGTTATTGTCTACAAATGTGATTTAGCTGTAGATAATGCTTGAAGGCAAAGGGATAACTAGATGCATCCTTAAGAACCCTCAGAGCCTCTGCACTTTAGAGACATTCATCAATAAGTCTTACTTTTGTTTTCAACTTTAGAATCAAACTTCTTTTTTGTGAAAGCTCTTAGATAATGATATTTATGGCTTTCAGGAGATGGGGTGGGAGAGGGAATATATGAAATTCTGAATGTGAGGCATTGATATCAAACAGCAGAAATGAAAAAACATAGTACTATTAGCTATTTTTGTTTTTTAATGGAACTCACAGGCTTCTATATGCTCCCCAGAAATGCCTCAGAGCTGCAGTGTGGCAGGAAGCCTAAATGAGGTCTCAGAAAAGATAATGGAGCTTTAATGATGGAAATAGTAAGAAAATTAAATCTAATCATGTTCCATTAAACATACTCTTAGCTCCCATTTTTACTAAATTATTTTATTATGAGTTTGCCTCTGTCTATTGAAATAACCTTTTACGGCAATTTGATTTGCAAGCATAAATAAGTCTCATTTATTTTCCACTATGAATCTCTGTGGGATTAATAAGAAGAGATGGATCATCTAAAATTTTACCCATTCTACAATCAGGAAGTAACCATTCAGAGAGATGAATTCTTTGTTTTATATTTATATTTGTGAGGAAAGCATTACACTATAATTATGGTCTCATTTAACAGCAACATATCACCTGCCAGGGAGATGATGTTAGACCAGGAAGCTCCTTTTATATCAGCCTCTTGAAAGGGCAGCCAGAATCATGCACACCTTAGGTGTGGATCTGTCCTATGCTCCCAGTTACCTCACCTCCTCAGGCTCATCCTACACTCCCACTCTTCGATGGACTTTTACCATGTTTGGAGTGCTTTGTTATAATTGACCAGAACTGCTCGACTGTTTGCTTCTAACAGGATGCTCTTGCAAAGCCATCTAGATGTGGATCCTAGGTATGGCATGGTGAATTGTAAACAATCATGCAATCTGTCAAAAGGCACACAGGGATGCAGTAGAGGAAGACAGAAATGGCTGCAGCTCTGGTCTTTGCAGAGAACAGAAGCACCTGTCATAGATGCAGATGGTGTTTTAAAGAATCTTTCCAAAACCTATTTGCTTCCAAAAAGTATCATGATGAGAAAGCTATGAAGTCTAACTGAAATCACAATTCACTAATTAAATGGTTCTCTGGGCCAAATCTTGATTGAGTCTATTAGAAATTAGAGGACTTAATGAGGAAAACCTCTAATTTAAAAAGAATGGTATCAATGGGAGAAGACATTGGGAGATTATACAAAGACCAGACATGAATCCAACCCTGTCTTCTAACTTTGTATTAAGATCTAAAAAGAGATAAAAAATTATAAAGGATAAATTAATGAATCTATTCTGAACTATGGATCATAACATTTAGTGAATATATAATAACTTTATTCTTCTGAGACAGTCTCACTCTGTCACCCAAGCTGGAGTGCGGTGGTATGAGCTCAGCTCTCTGCAACCTCCACCTCCCAGGCTCAAGTGACCCTCCCGCTTCAGCCTCCCGAGTAGCTGGTACCATAGGTGCATGCCACCATGCTCAGCTAATTAATTATTTACTTATTTAGTAGAGATGAGGTCTCACTATATTGCCTAGGCTGGTCTTCAGCCCCTGGGCTGAAGTGATCCTCCTTCCTTGATCTCCCAAAGTGCTGGGATTACAGACGGGAGCCACCATGCCCGGTCAAGAAATAACTATTAATATGTACATACCAAACAACACAGTAATAATTTTCATAAACCAGAAGATGTGGGAAGAAATATGCAAAAAACATACTAGTAACAGGGTACTTTATTTACTTTCCTCAATCTAAGGCAGATGAAGGGGAAAAATTAGTAAAGATAAGATTTGAACAACATACTCAATAAGATATATATATATATATAATGTCAAATTCTAACTCAAATAAACAGAATAACCAAGAACAATCTTCAAGTACACACAGGGAACTTATTAAAATTAACAATAGCTAACAATAACCACTCTGAAAAAGAAATTAATAAAACATTTCCATTTACAATAGCATCAAAAAGAATAAAAGATTTAGAAATAACTCTAACCAAAGAGGCAAAAGACTTGTACACTAAAAACTATAAAACACTGCCAAAAGAAATCAAAGATACAAAGCAATGGGAAGACATCCTGTGTTCATAGATCAAAACATGTAATATTGTTCAAATGTCCACACTACTCAAAGCGATCTACAAGATTCAATGCAATCTCTATAAAAATTCGAATGGCACGTTTTTGTAGAAATAGAAAAAAAATCCTAAAATGCATATGGATTCTCAAAAGACCTAAAAAAGCCAAAATAATCTTGAAAAAGATGTACAAACTTCTCCAAGTCTTCTCAGACTCACTGATTTCAAAACATACTACAAAACAACAGTAATCAAGACAGTACAGAACTAGCATAAATACAGACATATAAACCAATGGAACAAAACAGAGAGCCCAGAAATAAACCTGTGCATATATGGTCACACAATCTTTGACAAGTTGCCAAGCTTACATAACAGGAAAATGAGACATTCTTTTCAACAATTGGCTGGAGAAAACTAGATGTCCACATGCAAACAAATGAAGTTGAACTTTTACCTTATACCACATACAAAAATAAACTAAAAATGGATTAAAGACATAAATGTAAGCTCTAAAACTATAACACTTCTAGAAGAAAACATAGGGGAAAGCTTCCAGACCTTGGATTTGGCAATGATTTCTGTTATATGACACCAAAAGCACAAGCAACAAAATAAAAAAAACAGATAAATGAGACCATATCAAATTTTAAAACTTCTATTCATCAAACGAAACAACCAACAGAGAGAAAAGACAACCTATGAAATGAGAGAAAATTTGTGCAAATCGTACATCTGATGAGGGGTTACTATCTACACTGTATAAAAAACTCCTATATTTCAATAACAACTAAAAAATTAAAAATAGGCAAAGGACTTCAATAGACCATTCTCTAAAGATGAAATACAAATTGCCAACAAGCAGACGAAAAGATGCTCAGCATCACTAATTATAAGAGAAACGCAAATCAAAACCACAATGAGATAATCAGCTCATACCTATTAGGATGGCCACTATATATTTAAAAAAAAATGGTGAGGACAGGTAGAAACTGGAACCCCTGTACACTGTTAGTGGGAATGTAAAATGGTGTAACCATTATGGAAAACAGTATGGAGGTTACTGGAAACATTTAAAGTAAAATTATCATTTGATCTAGCAATCACAATTCTGGGTATATATCCAAAAGAATTCAAAACAGGATCTCAATGAGATAATTGCCCATTCATGTTCACTTCTGCATTATTCACAGTACCTAAGATATGGAATCAACTTGAGTGTCCATCAATGAATGGATAGGGAAAATAGGTTCTATATGCACATTGGAATACTATTCTCTTTAAAAAAGAAGGAAGTGCTGTTATTTGCAACAACATGGATGAATCTCAAGGACATTATGCTATGTGAAATAAGCCAGTCACAAAAGGAAAAATACTGTATGATTCCATTCCATGATGTAAAGTAGTCAAAATCCTAGAAACAGAAAGTAGACAGGTGACTGCAAAGAGATTAAGGAAGGGAAGAGGGTCCAAAACAATGTTTAATGGAAACACAGTTTCAGTTTTACAAGACGAAACAAGTTCTAGAGATTCATTGTATGACAATGTGAATATACTTAGTGTTAATAAACTTTACATTTAAAAATGGTTACAATGGTAAATTTAATGTTATGTGGTTTTTACCACAATAGAAAGATATTAGAAAAAAAGTGATCACAGAATATGTTGATGACTTATGAGAACGTAGTCTGTGGGAAGTACTGCAGGAAAAACTATTTTTGTTTCTTCAATATCAGAAAGAAAGAAAAAGAAGGAAACGATGAAAAGACCTTAAAAGATGTACTATCAATGTGAACTATTCAAATAAACTGTAAAAAATCATTTAAAAGACAATTGAAAATGTGAACGTTGACTGGATATTTGATAGTATTAATAAATTATTAATTCTTAGGGGCAAAAAACACGACACCACCAGCCATTTATTATCTTAGTTTCTGTAGCTCAGAATTTCAGGCAGGCTCAACTGGGTTCTCCACTTAGGGTCTCACAATACTAAAATCAAAGTGTCAGCTATAGGCAACACTCTTATCCAGAGGCTCCATGGAAGAATCCTCTTCTGAGTTCATCCAGATTGCTAACAGAATTCAGTTTCTTGTGGCTGTAAGACTGAAGTGCCTGTTCTCTTATGGCTGCTGGATGAAAACCACTCTCAACTGCTAAAAGTCACTCTCAGGTCCTTGCTCCATGGATCCTTCCATTCCAAAGAGAATTCTCTGGCATTCACTCCTTCTCATATTTTGAGTATCTCTGATTTCCTGTTCTGCAACCAACTGAAGAAACTACTTTTCTTCGAAAAGCTCATGTCATGAGGTTAGGCCCACCTGCATAATCTCCCTATCCTAAAGTCAACTGATTAGCAATTTAATTAAGTCTGTAAACTCCCTTTTGGCATGTAGTGGGGATAGGGCTCCTGGGGGACATATTAGAATTCTGACTGCCACACTGATAAAATGCATTGAGGTTGAATTTGACTCCATGTAGATACATAGCTTTGAAATCCTGAGAAAGAACTATTACCTTACAGGTAATCAGAAAAAAGCTGTGAAATATTCATTTGGTACCTTAGTTCCCTCAATTCCCAGTAGCCTTTATCTACTGGATTATAACTAGATAAAGTCACCTGAAGGCAAAGGCTAAATATTACCTATCTTGGTAGTCCTAGCCCCTACGACCTGGCACAATACCAGTGCTTAGTAATATTACTTTATGAATTGAAAACCAAAAACACCACGATGCTCTTGTAAGTGTTGTTCATGTCACAGATAAAAACTTTAAAATTAAATCATTAAATATCAGTTAATTAGCACTTATAATTTTAGTATTTAATACAATTTCCTCCAGTTTTTAAGCTGAAGACAATTGAAAAGTGATCTTTTGTTATTTTCTTTATAACAGATGACAATACATGATGAACAAAAGATTAAAATGATTACTTTAAATACAGCTTAAGTCAGGAGCACTAATTAGATCTGCCAAACTATACAAAGGAACTAAAAGTTCTTTTATCCAAAAGATTGCTGTTGAAATCAGGCTTTGGCCACATTTAAGGACATCTGGGCAGACAGGCTTCAAGATGCCAGAGAAAGGTGCCACAATAGAACTGCAAACAAAAGAAGCAGGTGGTGAGGAAAAAACACACACAATGGCCTACACTAAAGGAGCAAAAAGCAGGAGAAATATACATACATAGAACATCTGACTGACAGTACATTTTATTTAACACATGATCCTTTGTAAAATGCAATTAAAATATACTTTTGGAACCTAAAAATATATACTTGCATACAAACTTGCCTATATAACTTGATTTTTCAAAATTACATTCAATTCACAGATAAAACGATTATGCTTTGAATTTTCAAATCTTCACAGAAAAATTATGACAAAAATCATAGTGTTTGAAGCTAAAAGAAACTGGGGGACTGAGTTCACCACTCTGAACTGTTACCTATGGGCAAGCTGAGGATCTGAGAAGAACAGGCAACCAAAGAGTGGCAAGAGATACCCAGGTGTCCTATCTGCTACCATTCTGGCCTGGCTGTACATCACACAACCTCTGCATCTACCAAACAGCAGGGCAAGTGCACAGACCCATTCTAATAACAAGACCTTATTCCCTAATGCATAAAGCATATTTTACAATGTGATTTATACCAATAAACACAAAATATAATAATCTACGTTGATATATGAAGTTTTAAAACACAAAAATTTAAGGTTACAGTTGATATATAGGGCATCCAGTCATTTAAATAAATTTAGGTATGACAGTCATATATTTTAAGCCATGGTAATAAAGAAAACATAAAATCAATGAAGTACTGAGTTCAGTATTTTTTAAGATGGTCCTAAGATCTCAATCGCTATTTCCATTTAGCAAGTTCTCATTGAGCAGTATGTGTCCAGTGCCAGCTGGTGTTGTTGATGTTCAGCCACATGGTCCCTACCTTGTGTTATTAACATTCTGGAAGGAGAATGAGACACGTCATAAAATGGATATTCTTGGACTTCACCTTCCAACCATGAGGGATTAAGAGGATCTGCAATTACCCTACCTCTGTCAAACACTAGAAAATTAGACAAATATTAAAAAAAAAAAAAAAAAAAAGCACAAGACTATGATCTCTAAAAGAGAAAAAAATAAGTAAGGCGAACCTACCATTGACCAGGTGTTCCACTATGAGTCAGTTTTCAGACAGAGGCATAGTGAGCAGGAATCTATACAGAATCCAGCAATCTAGATAAGTTAAGGAGGAAGGAAATAGAGTTTGGAGATGCTAGAATTTAGGTGGTAGAATTCCAGAGAGAAGAGAGTTACAAAGAGAAAAAACTTGGGAAATCTGTACAAAGGTTCTGGTGGATTTTTGAAATCAATCTGCATATGCACAGGAAAAAACACCACAGGCCAGGCCAAAAAACAAAACAAAACAAATCCTAAGAAATGAGTTACTAGGTAAGAGTAAGAGAAACAATTCCCAGAGCTCACACAAGGCCAGGGAATCACTGCAGTTCTCACCAGCCAGACCACAGAGGCCACGTTGAATATACAGTGACTTTCGTAAAAATAATTCAGAATGGCAATGCCTTAGAAACAGAACAGTCTTACTCCTAAAATAAAGGAACTTCTATGCCTTAAAAGAGCTTTAAAGCAAACCCCTAAAAAGTTAAAATAATCTAAAAGTAACTTTATTGCCTACCAGAAAAAAATCCAACGCTCTTTAGAAAAATCTACATGACAGACTTAATGCAAAATTTACGATGTCAGAAATGAAATATTGCTAGACAAAAGAAGAAATGCAAAAATGGGACTCATAAAAAGAAAAATCAGCCAAAAAAGTCAAGACACAGAAATGACAGAAATAGTCCAAGTTCAAACAAAAAAGCTAAAATTTCTATTATAAAGACACACTATAAGCTCAAGAGTGTAAAGAAAAATGAATATAATGGGATAAAGAGATGTTTCAAACAACCAAATGCAAGTTTCTTGTTTTTGTTTTTGTTTTCGAGATGGAGTCTCGCTCTGTTGCCCAGGCTGGAATGAGGTGGGCACGAACTCGGCTCACTGCAAGCTCTGCCTCCTGGATTCACATCATTCTCCTGCCTCAGCCTCCCGAGTAGCTGGGACTATGGGCGCCCACCACCACACCGGCTAATTTTTTGTATTTTTAGTAGAGATGGGGTTTCACCGTGTTAGGCAGGATGGTCTCTATCTCCTGACCTCATGATCCACCCACCTCGGCCTCCCAAAGTGCTGAGATTACAGCCATGAGCCACCGCACCCGGCCCCCAAATGCAAGTTTTAAAAATAAAAAAGAAGGGCCTGGCGCAGTGGCTCACACATGTAATCCCAGCACTTAGGGAGGGTGAGGCAGGTAGATCATCTGAGGCCAGGAGTTCAAGAGCAGCCTCACCAATATGGTAAAACTCCGTCTCTACTAAAAATACAAAAAAAAAAAAAAAAAAAAAGCCAGGCATGGTGGCATGTGCCTGTAGTCCCAGCAACTCAGTTGGCTGAGACAGGAGAATTGATCTTGGCTGCAGTGAGCCAAGATCACGCCACTGCACTCTAGCCTGGGCAACAGAGAGGGACTCTGTCTCAAACAAACAAACAAAACAAAACAAATACATCTAAAATACTAATTTCACTATATTGGGTTACCAACAAATTAGACACAACAGACAAAAAGGTCAGTGAACTTGAAGACCCAGCAATAGAATATATCCACAACTAAGTACAGGAAAAAAAAAACTCTGAAAAACAAAATAAACAGAGGTTCAGTGTCTTATGGGATCATATCAAGCAGCCTAACATATATATAATTGGAGGATAAAATAGGATAAGAGGAAAGGGGACAAAAAGCTTTTTGAAGAAATAATAGTTCAAGAATTTTTTATTTGAGCAAAATCATAATTCCACAGATTCGAGAGCTTAATAAACCACAGATGGATAAACAGTCACAAACACACATATGTACACACACACCCTCCACACACCAAGACTAATCATAAGCAGATTGCTGACAACCAGAAACAAAAGGAAAATCTTAAAAGCAAAGGGAAAAAATGATATTAGATAGAAAAGAACAAATATAAAAATGACAGCAGACTTATTAGTAACTGTGCAAGCCAGAAGACGCTGAAAAGCATCTTTGAAATATTAAAAGAAAAACTAGGCCAGGCGCGGTGGCTCAAGCCTGTAATCCCAGCACTTTGGGAGGCCAAGACGGGCGGATCACGAGGTCAGGAGATCGAGACCATCCTGGCTAACACGGTGAATCCCCGTCTCTACTAAAAATACAAAAAACTAGCTGGGCGAGGTGGCAGGTGCCTGTAGTCCCAGCTACTGGGGAGGCTGAGGCAGGAGAATGGTGTAAACCCGGGAGGCGGAGCTTGCAGTGAGCTGATATCCGGTCACTGCACTACAGCCCGGGCCACAGAGTGAGACTCCGTCTCAAAAAAAAAAAAAAGAAAAACTAATGAACGAAAAATTGTACTCAGTGAATATATCTTTCAAAGATGAAGGTGAAATAAAAACTTTTTCAGCAAACAAAAGTGGGAAGAATTCTTTACCAGTATTCCTGCATGGTAAAAAAAGAAGTAGAGGGTAGGGAAAGTTTTTCAAATTTTTTTTTAAAAGATAAAAATGAAAGTTGAATAGAGTCTAAATGAGATGCCCAATCTTTTGGCTTCCCTGGGCCACACTGGAAGAACTGTCTTGGGCCACAAATAAAATACACTACTGATAATTGATGAGCAAAAACAAAAAAATAAAATAAAAAAAGCCCGTGCACAAATCTCATAATGTTTTAAGAAAGTTTACAAATTTGTGTTGGGTCACATTCAAAGCTGTCCTGGGCCGCAGGTTGGACAGGCTGGATGTAGACAAAGGAATGAAGGTCTCCTAAGACAGTTAATATGAGTAAATATTTTTTAAACTTATTTTTACATTTAAATTTCTTTAAAACAACTGGACAAGGTTAAAAATGATGTATGATTAGATTCACAACATATGTATAAGTAGAATGTGTTATGTGGCAAATATTTGGCCATAAGAATAAAGATAATTGTTCTATTTAGGCAGCCCCCATGTTGCACAGTTTATGTGAGACTATTAAAACAGCCATACCAGCTGAAACTGTACAAAGCCATCTCACTAATAATTAATAGATAAAAAATTACAATTGCTCCATAATCTTTAAAATGTGTTGTCAAGGGACACTGGAGGATCATGACGGATGGCAGGCAGGACTAGATTGCAGCTCCCACTTGGATGGACAGAGCAGCATGTGGGGTCTCGCATGGGGAACTTTTGCTCCAGAACTACCGCAGGAATAAATCAGGAGAGCCCAGAGAAGCCACAGACCCACTGAAGGAAGCAGATTGCTCCTGCAGCACCCGGAAGACACCCCAAATACTGTGAGTGCCCAAACTGTGGAAGTGGGAAGCGGGGATCGGATGATCCGTCCCTGAACACACAACCTCACTGGGGAACCTGAAGGTCTAAATCACAGAAGATTCTGACTTTTACCTGGAACTGAGTCAATTTAGGGAGCCGAGTGAAATATACGTGTAGAGGAAGCAGCGGGAAAAGCCCTGTGGGCTCTCTGGGTTCCCTGGAAAACCATTTCTGCCTTGCCTCACAGGGGTCCTTGGGGCAGGCTGCCTGAAGTACTGGAAAAAGGCTACAGGGAGAAAGGGTGGGAAAGGGGTGAGGGATACAAGACTACAAATTGGGTGCAGTGTATACTGCTCAGGTGATGGGTGCACCAAAATCTCACAAATCACCACTAAAGAACTTACTCGTGTAACCAAACACTACCTGTTCCTCAATAACGTATGGAAATTTTAAAAAATTTAAAAATAACAATAAAAATAAAATTTGTTGTCAAAACGTTAAAAACTTATCAGTTATAAATACATAGAGAAGTAAAAAATAGCAAACCTAGCACTTTAGTACACTGTAATTTAAAACAAACATTGAGAATTAACATGTTTTATTTCTCTGCAAAACACTTATGAAGAGTAGTTAAAATGGTGTTAACCTTCTCTTTATCATATCACTTATGATACAAAGTATCTTATCTATGTTTTCGGGAATCGTCATCCTCCTAACATTTTATCATTTGTGCTTTCAATGTTTTGAAATATCTGTGTGAGTTCTCTTAATGTTGATTTTTTTTTTTTTTAACTGATGTCACTTCCTCTAGGACATCCTCATGCTTTGTGTCATAACCACTTTCCTCACTAATGTCAACAAGTTCACCTTCACCAAGTTCCTTCGGCTGCATACATAGAAATTCTAGAAAGCAGCAGGTCACCATTACCACAATCAGCTATTTCTTCCCTAACTCCCCTTATATTTAATTCAAATTTCATTTCTAGTATTATTATATTTTGTTTCTTTGCTGAACTTTTACTTTTGTTGGCCAGTCTCTCAACTATCCATTCTTGTAAAAGGTCATGTGAGTTTATCACTAAGAGACAAGGAGAAAACACAACTACTTACTTTGCTGTCTAAACAAGAGCTGATGCAAAGTGACAAATCACTGAAAGACTTTGAAAGAAGTGATGTGATAGGTCACTAATCATGATGTGCATCTCTTATTTAGTGATTTGTTGACTGAAGATCTACCAGGCAAGTTTGTACATTATGCAGTTACTCACCATATACCCTACACACACACACGCATCCAGAAACACAATGAAATCTGTAACAGAAATCTGAACCATGTTGCAGGGGAACTGGAGTTATTTAACCAAACCACGGTAACTGAAATTCATGGATGCTGGAACCATGCAAAGAGATGACTGGCTATAGTTGATAGTTATATCTACATCAGTAACTACAGAGAGAGAGATACACAGAAATATACACACTAAAATAAATGCTAACTATGAATATCTCTCGGCACAGACTCATAGCTAATTTCTATTTTCTTCTTCAGGCTTTTCTTTATATTTTAGTTTTTATACAATGATGATCTAAATGTACCACGTGTGTAAAAAGAAAAATAGCCTGGCTGGGCACAGTGGCTCACTTCTGTAATCCCAGCACTTTGAGGGGGCTGAGGAGGGCAGATCACTTGAGCTCAGGAGCTCAGACCAGCCTGGGCCACATGGTGAAACCCTGTCTCTACAAAAAAAAAAAAATTAAATAACTTAGCCAGGTGTCATGGCATGCATCTGTAGTCCTAGCTATTGGGGTTGGAGGAGAGGGGTCTGAGGTGGGAAGATGGCTTGAGCCTGGGAGGTGGAGGTTGCAGTGAGCTGAGGCAACACCACTGCACTCCAGCCTGGGTGATGGAGCCAGACTGTGTCGAAAGGGAGAAAAGAGAGAGAGGGGAGGAAAAGGGAAGGAGAAGGAAGGCAGGTGGGCAAGCAGAGTTATTTTCAAAAGACAGTAAATTTCATAAGTTATTTCTTAGATGTTATTTCCTGGCATAGAACATATCATTTTAAATTCATGCAAACCATCAGAAAACCAAAATATGCACAGTTGCTTACTTATACACACAAGAAACAGGAAGGGCTCTGTGAGCTGGGCACACCAGTTCATGTTTATAATCTCAGCACTTTGGGAGGCCAAGACAGGACAATGACTTGAGGCCAGGAGTTTGAGGCCAGCCCAAGCAACACAGTGAGACTCCCATCTCTATAAAAACATTTTTTAAATTAGCTGGGTGTGGTGGCAGGTGCCTACAGTTCCAGCTAGTTAGGAGGCTGAGGTGGGAGGATCTCAAGCCCAGGAGTTCAAGGCAGCAGTGAGCTATGTTCACAACATTGAAGTTCAGCCTGCATGACAGAATGAGATTATCTAACATAACATAACATAACATAACATAACATAACATAACATAACATAACATAACATAACATATAAAATAAAATGCCACTATGGCTGAAGAATACAGGTGAAGGGGTGAATGGTATGAGATGGGGTGGAAGAGAGATGCGAGGGACAGAAGTGGTGCTTTATATCCCCAGTTATAGAGATTTGGATTTTCAATTGGATGTTAAGCCATTGTAGGTTTTAAGCTGAAGAAGAATATATAATTTCCATTTGTAAGAAAATCAAATATAGCAAATCTAGTAAAGGGAATGCAAATAGCAGGGAAGATGAAAGGAGAAGCAGGGAAATGAGTCAGGCACCAGAGCAGTGCAGCTGAGACAGGATGGTGGCTTGGACTACGGGGAGAGTAATGGAGATGGAGAAAAGGAGACAAACTGAGCTATGCTTAGGTGAAGAAGAAAGGTTGATCCCAGTCTGTATTATATGGCTAGGGAGAGATATATGTCACTGAGACAGGAAAAACCTGTGGAAGGAGCAGTTTTGGTATATGAGAGGAAGGGCAATGAGTACAGGATCAAAAGATCTATTTGGCTATATAAAGTTTAAGACATTTTTAAGATACTTAGGGTAGTTTTTTCAGATTAGAGATGGCACACTGATCAGAACAGATGACACACTCAAAAGGGTTTAACTGAAAATAATTTAAAGAAGGGGCTCTACAGATGTGCAGGCCAGCTTCAGAGGACTTGCAAGGGGTGGTAAAGCACCCAGAGACCAGCCAGTAAGCCCCTTAGGCCTGAAGTGACTTGACCTCTTCCTCCTCCTGCCTGCTGGTCCTGCCAGGGTCAACTTCTGGCAGCACCCAACTAGAAGCCAGCAAGCTACAGAGACCAGGTAAGATAGCTGGTTGGCCAGCCTCTTGGGGCACTGAGCAAGGTAAAAGGTACCTAGTAATCCTACAAAGGAGGCTAATGAAGAATTACTAATAAAAGAATATTTGAAGCTACCAGCATAGATGGATTTACTTATGGGAAACTGTGTAGGTAAAAAAGAAAAGGTGTTCCAAGACAGAGCTTTGGGGTCCTCTGAACCTTCGTGGTGAGATACAGCTTGAGGAGTCAGCAAAGGAGACTAAGAAGTTGTACTAGGGAGGTGGGAGGGAAACTGGAGGGTGTGGTGCCACAGAAGTCAACACAGAAGAATGTCTCAACAAGTGAAGGTGTTCATTTTATTAAGAACTGTTTTCAGGCCAAGGAAGTGATAACAGAGAGGTGATTATGGGATTTGCCAATGTGATAGTCATTGGTGACATTAAAAAGTGCAATCTCAGTAAAGAAGAGAAACCAAAAAACCTACTAAGTAGCTGAGGGAATAACAAGGCAAAGAAAAGACAGCAAGAAATTTAGCTGTGAGGGTGATCAGAGAAACGAAGGAATAGCTGCAAAGGGATGTGAAGTTAAGAGTATCCCTAGTATTTCCTAACAAGAGTCAGAGCACCTGAAAAAATGCTCATCATCACTGGTCATCAGAGAAATGCAAATCAAAACCACAATGAAATACCATCTCACACCAGTTAGAATGGCGATCATTACAAAGTCAGGAAACAACAGGTGCTGAAGAGGATGTGGAGAAATAGGAACACTTTTACACTGTTGGTGGGACTGTAAACTAGTTCAACCATTGTGGAAGACAGTGTGGCGATTCCTCAAGGATCTAGAACTGGAAATACCATTTGACCCAGCCATCCCATTACTGGGTATATACCCAAAGGATTATAAATCATGCTACTATAAAGACACATGCACACATATGTTTACTGCAGCACTATTCACAATAGCAAAGGTTTGGAATCAACCCAAATGTCCATCAATGATAGACTGGATTAAGAAAATGTGGCACATATACACCATGGAATACTACGCAGCCATAAAAAAGGATGAGTTCATGTCCTTTGTAGGGACATGAATGAAGCTGGAAACCATCATTCTCAGCAACACTGCATGTTCTCATTCATAAGTGGGAACTGAACAATGAGAACACTTGGACATAGGAAGGGGAACATCACACACTGGGGCCTGTTGTCGGGTGGGGGGAGAGGAGAGGGATAGCATTAGGAGATATACCTAATGTAAATGACGAGTTAATGGGTGCAGCACACCAACATGGCACATGTATACATATGTAACAAACCTGTACGTTGTGCACATGTACCATAGAACTTAAAGTAAAATAAAAAATAAAATAAAATAAAAAGAGAGTCAGAGAAGTTAACAGCAGCAGAAGACCTTACAAAGGCAAAAAGGAATGGGCCCAGGGCACAACTAGATGACTTTGTTTGGCTTTGATAGAAGCAGGGATATTCTAGTCATTACATCGGGGAATGACAAAAAAGAAAGATGGGAGTATCAGTATACTTGCCTGCAGGTTGACAGGTTTGGTAATGAAATGGAACACTTCATGTCTCAATAAACCTTAAGGCAGCTGCACATTGGGGGCATTTGTTTTAGAGGGTGGGAATCATACACATAAAGCAGCATGAATTTCCAGCTGAGATACAGTCAAGTTATTTAACGAGAAACCAGTTGGTATAATTGTGTATTTTTCTCCAGGAGATTTTAATTTTTCAGGTGCTGTTGAAGAATAGGAGAGTTAGGAGTTGGGCTTAATAAAAGCTGTTGCTCTGACAGATGAGTAAGATACAGGGAAGGGGGCAAGGGAATTCGGGTATTTTCAAGGGCTTGAGATGGGCAAAATCACGGAATCTAAGAAAGGGAAGAGAAGACACAAAGAGTTGGGAAGATAGTGAGAATGGCTGAGTCAATGGTCTGGACATTTCTGTGAGGGTAAAGAATTCCTGAGAGAACTGTCATGGGTGAGCTGGAAGGACAGGAGGTGGCATTCAGAGTGAGATGTGTGAGATCAAGGTCATAAAGGTATTTCAATTATGACAGATCACAAGGTCAGAGATGTGTCCATGGAATGTGTGCATGAGGTGTGTGTAGGCGGACGGAATAGAACATTAGAAGCAAGACAGTTAAGGTACTGAGTGGCCAAAGTGTAGGATGGGCCATCCGTATGAAAACGAAAGTCACCAAGAAAGATGACAGACGTTATTACAGAAAGGAAGAAATTCAGCCTGATTATAGTGCAAGGTTTCTCAGTGTCAGCACTATTGACATCGTGGGCTGGATAATTGTTTTGGGGGTTGCTGAGTGCATTGTACACTATTTAGTAGTATCCCTGACTTTTTTTTTTTTTTTTTTTTTTTTTTTTTACTTAATACTTTGCACTTTGCCACATTTAATTTTCTATGGTAAAGGTTTTTTTTTTATTTTTATTTTTATTATACTTTAAGTTCTAAGGTACATGTGCATAACATGCAGGTTTGTTACATATATATACTTGTGCCATGTTGGTGTGCTGCACCCATCAACTCGTCAGCACCCATCAACTCGTCATTTACATCAGGTATAACTCCCAATGCAATCCCTCCCCCTCCCTCCTCCCCATGATAGGCCCCGGTGTGTGATGTTCCCCTTGACTTCTACACTCTAGATATAGGCACCATCCCACCCCAGGTCTCTCTGTTGTAGCTCCCTTGGGGTGGGGTTGGTGGTCAGGACAGAGAACAGGCCACCCCTCCTGCACACTCCCCTCAGGAGACATAAGTAAAGTCCTGTGAGGGCCCCTGTTTTCACACAGCATGGAGGTGACTGGGAGGGGTAGTCTCCTCACTCTGTGGTGGAGCATAATGGAAAAATCTCAAAGTAAGTCCTTATGTGTCAACCATAGACCATCCAAAGCTAACTCTTACTTGCTCTCTTGAAGCTGGATCCTGCCAAAGGATTCTCCAGGAAACAACATGGCTCAAGGAACTTCCTTTTTCTGTGTGGACCAAGGGAGATACATTGGTGGCATTTTTCCCTTTAGGCTCAAAACCTCCAGGGCCTTGCACAGATGAAGACATGGCAAATTTTACAGCTATATTTTCTCTCTTAAGTGAAAGTTAGCTCTGTAACATAATTCCTCTCTCTCCACCTCCGCATAGCCCATCCCAGGTTGAATTTTTTAGGCAGATAGTCCAGGCACCTGCAGAATCGTTTCTCTTTGATTACTGCCCCAAGAAGGCTGATTTACCACTGGATAATTCTTAAGGAAGACAAAAAAGAGATATGCTTCTCAAAACACAAACCTAGAGATTTTTTGGGAGGGGAGCAGCCCTTCATAGTCGAGGCGAAGTCTACTTCAATTTGCAATCTGCAATGCAACACATGGAGAAAAGCAAAAAAACGAAACCAAACTCCTAAGCACAGCAGGTGCACTGGATTCTCTTAACATGCATTTCCCTAAAGTAAAATCAAAAATAACGTTCTGATAAAACTCATTTCTAAGCACGTCTTTCAGTACTGGCAGATCCTGAGTTCCCAAAGGGCTCAAGCTAATAAGCCTCAAGAGTTCTAAGGCCCCTTGGGGATGAGTGGACCTACTGAACATTACAAGAATCCCCAACATGCAAAACTGATCAGAGATGTCCTGGTCCCACATGACCGGTTCCTCACTCCCTCCCAGTCAGCCACCAGCGGGAGAGTTGGAAAGACCTACCCTTGCTTCAGCCTGCCATGCCCAGTCATCTACCTAAACAGCTTTACAGCACTGCTTACTTTGCAAACTAAACCCTCTAAAATATTAATTGTTTAAAAGTAGCTCAACTGGAGCTATAAAAAAAGCTATCAAACATTGGTGAAATAAAACATAAATCCAGTGTTTCAAAAGATATGGAGCATCTCAGGAGACCCAACAGATAGAGAAACATATGTGAGCACTCTCCCAGAGCATGCGAGTAATGTATTTCAAAGGAAACTCTGTCATGGAGAGCAACATCGATCATTTTTACAACGAAACCTAGAAACTGCCACAGTTATATGGCACAGCAGGAATTCTTCACACGTGAATCATGTGGGAACAGCACTAGAAAAAAATCATAAATTTTAATATAAGAAACATCATCAAATATATGTGGCTATTTTTATGGCCCAAAGAACACACATCAACCCCCCCACATAAACGCCCCCCCCAAAACACACACAATGTTCACATTTAATCTCAGTCTGTGCTTCTACAAAGACTGCTGAATATTGTTTTTCATGAGGTAGGCTTACTATAAAAAAACAGTAAGTCGTATTATGTAAGTGTATTATTGCTGTAACAAATTATCACAAACTTTGTTACTTAAAATAACATAAATCAACTATCTTACAGTTCTAGATGTCAGAGGTCCGACAGCGTTCACTGGAACAGAAATCAAGGTGTCCACCGAGCTGCACTTCTTTCTGGAGGCTCCAGGGGAAAAATCTGTTTTATTGCCTTTTCTAGTCTCTAGGGGCACCCTTCCAACATCAAAGCTAGCAATGGCCACTTGAGTCTTTCACACAGTGCATCACGTCACTCTGATACCTCCTTTTCCTATCTCCTTCTTCCACATTTGAAGAAGCCTTGTGACTGCATTGGGCTGTGGGATGAGGATAATCTAATGTTTAGGTCAGCCGATTACAATGAGGATAATCTAATGTTTAGGTCAGCTGATTAGGATGAGGATAATTAATGTTTAGGTCAGCTGGTTAGGATGAGGATAATTAATGTTTAGTCAGCTGGTTAGGATGAGGATACACTAATGTTTAGATCAGCTGATTAGGATGAGGCTAACCTGGTGTTTAGGTCAGCTGATTAACAACCTTAACTCCATCTGCAACATTAATTCCCACGTGCCATGTAACTAACATTTTCACAGGTTTCAGGGATTAGGGCATGGATGTCTTGGAGGGTGGGAGCAGTATTCTGCCTGCCAAAGGTATAAACTTTGAAAACCACATCGCAGAAGAGAATGTACATAAACACAAAAAACTGCTCAGAAAAGGCGTTTTGTTTGTTTGTTTGTTTTTTGTTTTTTGAGACGGAGTCTCGCTCTGTCGCCCAGGCTACAGTTCAGTGGCGTGATCTGGGCTCACTGCAAGCTCCGCCTCCTGAGTTCAAACTATTCTCCCACCTCAGCCTCCTGAACAGCTGGGGTTACAGGCTCATGCGCCACCATGCCCAGCTAATTTTTGTATTTTTAGTAGAGACAGGGTTTCGCCATGCTGGCCAGGCTGGTCTCAAACTCCTGGCCTCAAGTGATTTGCCTGCCATGGCCTCCCAAAGTGATGGGATTACAGGTGTGAGCCACTGTGCCTGGCAGAAAAGGCATTTTCAAAATGAGAAAGTTAATGAATCATAGCTATTGCTTAATATCTACAAAAACAAGCATTATCTGCTAACATTACTCTTATGTTTCAAAATGTGTTCCTCACACATATGAGTCTTAGGTGGCTCTTTCTAAATACAAATCTAATGACCAAATCCTTGCTTAATAGCTTTCCAAGGCTCATCAGAGGACATGAAAGTCCAAACTCCTTAGCACGGACTAAAAGCTTGTCACAGTCTGGACCCAGTCTACATTCCATCCACCCATCCACCACCACTCCCCTTTACCTACTCACTCCCTCATGCAAGTATTTACTGAGTGTCAGTCAGTGATGTACGTGCAGGTGGTGACTAAACATGACATAGTTCCTGCTGTATGAAGTCAGTAATCTACTGGTGGGCTTTAATCAACTAATCACGCAAAACAAACGTACAAATGCAAACTGTGATAACTGTTCTAAAGAAGTATGGGTTGCACCTGTGGCAAAGAACTCTCACCTGGTCAGGAGAGTCTTGAGAAGGGGAACCAATGGGAGTTAACTCTGATAGGAGAATAGAAAAAGTGTTTTCCAAGCAAAGAAAGGACAGATGCATACATACTTGGGGGAAAGCAACATGGCAAGTATACACTGTAGCTTCTGAATAACATTGTCCATTCTGCAAATTGCAACACTTCATGCTCAACAGAGTGTCCCCTCTCTCCTGGATGGGTGTTCAGATTACCCCACATCAGAGAGGTGGCACCACCGTGTCTCTGCAATAACTTACACCATACTGGATTATAACTGTGGATTTACATCTGCCTCCACAGTAAACCGTGAGCTCACCAAAGCCAAGTCAAGTGCTCATTCTTTTCTCTAACCCCGGAAGTGGCAATGAACCAGCTGACTGCATTTAGCAATGATTGCCACAAGTCACACAGAAAACTTCCACATAACATTTCCCATTTCCTTCTCTCCCTAGCACACTCCCAAGGACATAGAGGTAGCTCTGGTTGAGAAGAAAAAAATAGATGCCTATTTTACACAAGAAAAATTGATAAAGGAATAAGCACTTGAATCAAGAGATCAGGAAAAGAACAAAACCCTTATTTAAAAAAGGAATAAGATGTTTTATAAAACAATGTAACAGGGCCGGGCGCAGTGGCTCAAGCCTGTAATCCCAGCACTTTGGGAGGCCGAGACGGGCGGATCACGAGGTCAGGAGATCGAGACCATCCTGGCTAACATGGTGAAACCCCGTCTCTACTAAAAAAATACAAAAAACTAGCCGGGCGAGGTGGCGGGCGCCTGTAGTCCCAGCTACTCGGGAGGCTGAGGCAGGAGAATGGCGTAAACCCGGGAGGCGGAGCTTGCAGTGAGCTGAGATCCGGCCACTGCACTCCAGCCTGGGCGACAGCAAGACTCCATCTCAAAAAAAAAAAAAAAAAAAAAAAACAATGTAACAGACTAAAATCAGTAGAACTGATAACTATTCAAGAGCTAGTTCTTTAGGAGAAAAAAACCCATTAAGTTAAATAAAACACCAAGCTACCTTAACATAAACAAAATGTGAAAAGTCACAAGTTATCAAATTAGGAAGAAGACAGGGTAAATAATAACATTAAAAAATATTTTTTATATAATGCTACTCAAATAACAAAGCGACAGTATTCTAGAAAAAAACTCAAATTTCCAAAATAAGAAAAATCACTTTAAGACACAACAATAGGGAAGAAATTTTAAAAGTTGTCAGAGAATAAATGGGGGAGGGAAGACGAATCTCCTGTAGGGAAAAATTCCAAATAATTTATGTAGATACTCTGCCTCCAAGGAGGCAGACCTTCATTTCCTATTCTTCAAGTGTCAGAAGTACTTAGAAACTTGCTTTCAAAGGGTAAGTAGAAAAATTGTAGGTTGGAGGGCGAGAGGGAAACAGTGGACTAACTCTACAGCACAGAAGCCTGAAAAACCTCAGTCACAGAATCAAGGTTAACGTCAATGACAGGCCATGCTAACTGTATGTACCCTTAATATGATGTGATAAGAATGATACCTCGCCTCTGTGGTTTTCCTCCCCCAAACCCATAATGCTTATCTTATCATGACAAAAAAATAAAACAAACACACTTTAATTCAGAGACATTCTTCAAAGCATCAGTGCAACTCAAACCCACTAAGGTCATCCAAAGGAAAGAAAGTCTGAGGAACTGCCACATATCAGAGGAGATTAAGGAGATAAGATGACTAAGTGTAATGTGGTGTTCTGGATCGGTCTTGGAAAACAAAACAAACTACTATAAAAAAAATTAGTGAAATCTGGGCTGGACATGGTGGCTTACACCTACAATCCTAGCACTTTGGGAGGTCAAGGTAGGAGGATCTCTTGAGGTCAGGAGTTCAATAGCAGCCTGGGCAACATAGTGAGACCCTATCTCTACAAAAAGTAAAATAAAATTAGCCAGGCATGGTGGTGTGTGCCTGCAATCCCAGCCACTAAAGAGGCTGAGATGGTAGGATCACTTGAGCCCAGGAATTTGAGATTACGGTGAGTTATGATCATGCTGTACCTAAAGCCTAGATGACAGAACAAGACTCTGTCTCAAGGGAAGGGAAGGGAAAAGGGAAGAAAAGGGAAAGGGGAAGGGAAAAAGGAAGGGAAGGAGGATGGGAAGGCAGAAGGGAAGGGGAAAGGAAGGAGAAAGAAAAGAGAAAAGAAAAGAGAAGAGAAAAGAGAAAGAGGAAGAAAGAAAGCTAGTGAAAACTGAATAAAGTATTGAATCCTTAGTCACGATAAATATACCATTGTAATGTAAGAACTTAACAATGAAGAAACTAGGTAAGGGCATACAGGAATTCACTATACTACCTTTACAACCTTTCTGTACAGCTACAACTATACTAAAATAAAAAGTTACATAAAAAATTTTAATAGCAGTCCAAGGACTATAATCTCCTAAAAATGAACCATAATCATAGTTTCAGAGCTGAATTTTTAAAGGAAATTTCTGTTGAGGCAGATAAGGTTTCTATACTTTATTTAAACTGGTAAAAGGATGAAACTAGTAGACTAAAACTTACATATTTCTAATATGATACGGAGAGTAACCACTAACAAATCTATACAAAAACAAACCCTCAAAAACGCTACAAATAAAAATGAAAATCTAAAAAGTGTTCATGTAATCTACAGGAAAACAGGAAACAAAATGCAAAAGAGAAAAACAAACTAAAATAAAATGTCAGGCTTAATATGCAAAACATTAAAAATCAGATTAAATATGAAAGGTCTAAATACACACTGAAGAGACAGATTTGTGGAAAAGATTAAGAAAATAAATGACCAAACTATGTGTTGTCCACAAGAAACTCACTTAAAATATAATAAAGGTAGAGTGAGCATGCAAAAGGAAATACCATGCAAACATTAATTAAGAGAAAGCAGGCCTGGCTATACCGATATCAGAAAAAATAAACTTCAGAGGAAAGAAATTAACAGGAACCTACAGAAACACTATGTAATGATAAAATGATAATAAAATTATCATTTTTATTCCATTCACCAAGAAGTATGAAACAAGCAACGAAGGTGTAAAACACTGAAGTACAAACTGGGAGAGAGACAAGAGAGGAGAAACAATAACTCCACAATTATAGTTGAAGACTCCAACACTCCTCTCTCCTCAACTGATAGAATAACCTGAAAGAAAATTGGCAAAGATACAGAAGAACTCAACAGCATCTTCAAGCAACAGGATCTAATCAACTTTTATACTATACCCCAATGAATACTAGTAGAATACACATCTTTTTTCAGGCATCCATAGAACATAATGATAAAACAAACCTCAACAAATCATACAAATTGAGATATGCAGACACATTGTACCAATGCAGATTCTCTGGTATAGACATTACACTATAGTTTATAAGATATAACCACTGGAAGAGGCTGGGTGAAGGACAGGGGTCTTCTCTGTCCTATTTGTGAAAGTATAAGTATTTTAAAATAAAAAATTAAAGAAAGCATTAGCAGATGATACAACTACAGGCCAATTTCATTTACCATTTTAAAAAAATCCTTTAAAATGTGCCTATTAAATCCAGCGCTACATTAAAAATAATACTTCCCTATACTATAACTATTCAATAGATACGTATTGAGTGACTACCTAATACCTAATACTACTGTGTGCCAGATGATAGATGAGGCTAAAGAGACAGGCACAGCAATTTATTCTCATGGGACTACTTTAGATGAAGTGGAGAAGAAAGGCCTCTATGAAAATGGAAGGTTGAGAAACAGCCATGTAAAGAGACAGGAGAAAAACATGCTGAGGAGAGGTAATTGTAAAAGCAAAGGTCCTCAGGTAGGAAAAAAGTAGGCCTCTGCATAGCCTATTTAGTAAACTAAGAGGTCAATGTGGTAAAAGCATAATCAGGAAGGGAAAGAGAGAGATGACATGAGGTGAGAGGGGCAACCATGGCCAAATCATGGAGGGTGTTGCAAGAGTGAGACTTTATGATACATGTAATTGAAAGTCACTAAAAATAAAATATACTGATGTAAGTTTCTTACGTAAGACATGAAGTGGTATAAAGTACATTCCTGTATTACTTGAGAATATGTAGTTCTGACATAGATGAAAAAACAGAATGTAGGAGGCTTATGTGTCACATATAGAGCATATATGTGTTAAACAGAATTAGAAATGAATGAAAAAACCAAAAGATACATAACATTCATGAGTCATCAAACATACATGAAATATCTGGGCCCTACATATTCACAATACACCAAACATACAGGAAGCACCAAACAGGAGCATATATGAAGTTTTAATGAAGATGCCTATTGATGACATCTATTCAGGCCCTGTGTGTTCTTTGCCTAAGAAACACCAATAAAATTCATGGATGTTCAGCAAGTCTACTGTCAAGCTACAGTCAGGGCCAACTCTACATGTCTCTGTGTCTGTCTTATACAGCAAACGTGTTTTTGGCACAGGATACCTTCCATCCGTGGACTTTCTTTCTCAAATTTCAAGTTTGAAGAAAGCTGATGCAGCAGACAGGGGATCAATATAAATATATTATTTCCCAGGATGTATGCAGCGTGTACTTCAGCCTGTTTGCACCTTACCTAAAATGTACTCACTTGCCCTACCCCTTGCTTCTCACTGTGTGTACTTAATTGATTTAATAAATCACGTGATGTGAGCTGTTAAAAGTTGATCTGTGATCCTTTATGTTCAATGAGCTCCCAGCGACTTTGTCCAGTAGCCTACATGGAGGTGACTATTATATCAACATAATTATTTACATGACAGTAAGTAGACTTGAATAAATTAAAGATGCATATATATTGTAAACTATACCAACCATTTAAACAAGAAAATACTCAACTGAGCCAAAAGAAAGCAGAAAAAGACAAAAAAAAAAAAACAGAAGGTACAATAGAAAACTAGTAGCAAGATTTAAATATAATAGTATCAAAAATTGAATTAAATAAAAATGTTCTAAACCCCTTTAAAAAATAATATTATTAGATTGAAAAAAAGGCAAGGCCCAACTACATCTATCTTCAAGAAAACAATTTTGAATATAAAGGCATAGATAGGTCAAGAGTTAAGGAGTGGAAAAAAATATGTCTCACTAACACTAACCAAAAACAGCTGCAGTGGTGATATTAACATCACATAAAATAAATTTCAGGGCCGGGTGCGGTGGCTCAAGCCTGTAATCCCAGCACTTTGGGAGGCCGAGACGGGCGGACCACGAGGTCAGGAGATCAAGACCATCCTGGCTAACACGGTGAAACTCTGTCTCTACTAAAAACTACAAAAAACTAGCCGGGCGAGGTGGCAGGCGCCTGTAGTCCCAGCGACTCGGGAGCCTGAGGCAGGAGAATGGCGCGAGCCCGGGAGGCGGAGCTTGCAGTGAGCTGAGATCCGGCCACTGCACTCCAGCCTGGGTGACAAAGCGAGACTCCGTCTCAAAAAAAAAAAATAAATAAAATAAAAATAAATAAATAAATAAATAAATTTCAGGACAAAGAGTACTACCAGGGAGAAAGGGGGTTATCTCATAATGATAAAGAGGTCGATTTATCAAGATGACATAAAATCCTAAATTTAATTTTTACATGGAATAACAGAGCTTCAAAACAGAAAACAAAACTGATCCAAGAGTGGAAATAGTCAAAGCCACATTTACAGTACGAGACTCTATAGACCCTGTTACCCCTCTCTCAATGAGTGACAGAAAAGTAGATAGAAAACCATGTAAAGATAAAGATGACTTGAACAACAATGACAACCTATTTACCTAATTGACATTCATAGAACATTCCAACAGCAGCAGAATACACATTCTTTACATGTATAAAAAAAAATTTACCAAAATAGACCATATACTCGACCATAAAACAAGTCTGAAGGAATTGTATATGCAAATAATGCAAACTACGTTCTCTAACTACAATGTAATTACATTTAAATCAATAAAAAATATATCTGACAGTTCCCCAAATACTGGGAAACTAGGTAACACTTCTAAATAACCCATGAACCAAAGATAAAATCACAAAGAAAATTTGAAATTATGTTGAACTAAGTGAAACTGAAGAGACAACACATCAAAATTTGTGAGACGAAACTAAGGCAGTGCTTAGGGGGAAAGTTTAGCACTAAATGTTTACATTTCAAAAAACACAGAAGTCTCAAGCCAATCACATAAGCTTCTACATTAAAAAAAAAAAAAAGTCAGAATAAGAGCAAAAAATGAAACCCAAAGGAAACAAAAGGACAAAACAAAGAGTAAAATTAATGAAATTGAAAACAAAAAGAAGAAATCAATAAAACCAAAGGCAAATGACAAGATTTCATTCTTTTTATAGCTGAATAGTAGTCCATTGTGTATACATGCCACATTTGCTTTATCCATTTATCTATTTACGTTGCGTATCTTGGCTATTGTGAACAGAGTTGCAATAAATATAGGGATGCAAGCATCCCTTCAATAAACTGATTTCCTTTCCTTTGGATAAATCCCAGCAGTGGGATTCCCGGATCATATAGCAGCTCTATTTTTAGTTCTTTAAGAAATCTTCATACCATTTTGCATAATGGCTGTACTAATTTATATCCCCACCAACAGTGTATAGGAATTCCCTTTTCTCTGTATCCTTGTCAGCACTTGTTAGTTTTTATTTATTATTTATTTTTGGTCATTTTGATAATAGCCATTCTAATAGGAGTGAGATATCTCATAACACTTTGGTTTGGATTTCCACAATGATTAGTGATGTGGAGTATTTTTCATATACTTGGCCATTTGTATATCTTCTTTTGAGAAATGATTATTCAAAGCCTTTGCTCTTTTTTTTATTATTACACTTTAGTTCTAGGGTACAAGGGCAGAACGTGCAGGTTTGTTACAATGTATACATATGCCGTATTGGTTTGCTGCACCTATTAACTCATCGTTTACATTAGGTATTTCTCCTAATGCTCTCCCTCCCTCATCCCCCCACCCCACGACAGGCTCCGGTGCGTGATGTTCCCGGCCTTGTGTCCAAGTGTTCTCATTGTTCAATTCCCACCTATGAGTGAGAACATGTGGTGTTTGCTTTTCTGTCCTTGAAATAGTTTGCTCAGAATGATAGTTTCCAGCTGCATCCATGTCGCTATAAAGGACATGAACTCATCCCTTTTTATGGCTGCACAGTATTCCACTGTGTATATGTGTCACATTTTCTTAATCCAGTCTATCATTGGTGGACATTTGGGTTGATTCCAAGTCTTTGCTATTGTAAATAGTGCTGCAATAAACATATGTGTGCATGTGTCTTTATAGTAGCATGATTTATAATCCTTTGGGTATATACAGAATAATGGGATAGCTGGGTCAAATGGTATTTCTAGTTCTAGATCCCTGAGGAATCGCCACACTGTCCTCCACAATGGTTGAACTAGTTTACAGTCCCACCAACAGTGTAAAAGCGTTCCTATTTCTCCACATCCTCTCCAGCATCTGTTGTTTCCTGACTTTTTAAAGATCGTCATTCTAACTGGTGTGAGATGGTAACTCATTGTGGTTTTGATTTGCATTTCTCTGATGACCAGCGATGATGAGCATTTTTTCATGTGTCTGTTGGCCGCATATGTCTTCTTTTGAAAAGTGTCTGTTCATATCCTTTGCCCACTTTTTGATGGGGTTGTTTGATTTTTTTTTTTTTTTTTTTTGGTAAATTTGTTTAAATTCTTTGTAGATTCTGGATATTAGCCCTTTGTCAGATGGATAGATTACAAAACTTTTCTCCCACTCTGTAGGCTGCCTTTCACTCTGATGGTAGTTTCTTTTGCTGTGCAGAAGTTCTTTAGTTTAATTAGATCACATTTGTCAATTTTGGCTTTTGTTGACATTGCTTTTGGTCACAAGCATTCTTATACACCAATAACAGACAAACAGACAGACAAATCATGAGTGAACTCCCATTCACAACTGCTACAAAGAGAATAAAATACCTAGGAATCCGACTTACAAGGGATGTCAAGGACCTCTTCAAGGAGAACTACAAACCACTGCTCAATGAAATAAAAGAGGACACAAACAAGTGGAAGAACACTCCATGCTCATGGATAAGAAGAATCAATATCGTGAAAAATGGCCATACTGTCCAAGGTAATTTATAGATTCAATGTCATCCCCATCAAGCTACCAATGACTTTCTTCACAGAATTGGAAAAAACTACTTTAAAGTTCATATGGAACCAACAAAGAACCTGCATGGCCAAGACAATCCTAAGCAAAAAGAACAAAGCTAGAGGCATCATGGTGCCTGACTTCAAACTATACTACAAAGCTACAGTAACCACAACAGCATGGTACTGGTACCAAAACAGAGATATAGATCAATAGAACAGAACAACGGCTTCAGAAATAACACTACACATCTACAACCATCTGATCTTTGACAAACCTGACAAAGCAATGGGGAAAGGGTTTCCTATTTAATAAATGGTGCTGGGAAAACTGGCTAGCCATATGCAGAAAGCTGAAACTGGATCCCTTCCTTACACCTTATACAAAAATTAATTCAAGCTGGATTAAAGACTTAAATGTTAGACTTAAAACCATAAAAACTCTAGAAGAAAACCTAGGCAATACCATTCAGGACATAGACATAGGCAAGGACTTCATGCCTTTGCCTATTTTTTAATTGGATTATTTGTTTCCTTGCTGTTAAATTGTTTGAGTTCTTAGTATATTCTGGACATTAGTCCCTTGCTGGATGAATAGTTTGTAAATATTTTCTCCCATTTTACAGGTTGGCTCTTTGTCCTGTTTATTGTTTCTTTTGCTGTACAGAAGTTTTTTTAATTTGATATATATATAGTCCCATTTGTCTACTTTTGCTTTTGTAGTTGTACTCAAAATCTTCACCTAGATCAATGTCCTGAAATATTTCTCTTAAGTTTTCTTCTGGTAGTTTTACATTTTGAGGTCTTACATTTAAGTCTTTAATCCATTTTGAGTTATTTTTTGTACATGGTGAGATACTGGGGTCCCAAGTCACCATAATGATGGATTAAATCAGTAAACACTGTTGCAACATTAGCTTGATGATAGTTAAAAGGAGATGTACGGGAAGAGATAAGTTGTATTTGTACCCATTCCTTACAACAAAATTATTTTGGAGCAAAGATTTGCAAATTAATTATGAAGCCATAAATGTATAGAATAAAAGAAGAATATTTTATAACCTTTTGAAGGAGAAGAAGTCCTTCCTAAGTATGCTAGGAAACACATAAGCTTTGAGCAAAAACACTGATAAATTTCATTCTCATAATGAAAAGTACACAGGTGAAAATACAAACAATTGACAATTTAAAAGACTGACAATATTCAATTGTGCTAAGGGTGTGGCAAAGCAGGCTGTATACCACTGCAGTATACCACTGTTATAAAGTTATCACCCTTTGAAGTGTAACATTAAAATATAAAGGACGCATATACTTCAATGTAACAATTCAACTTTCAAAAATTTATCCTATAGAAACTCACATAGGTAGACAAAGGTATGACAAAGATATCCTGTTCATTTTTTCCACATATTATAAAGTTGGGGAGAAATTTGGAACATCCATCAGTGGAGACTGGCTAAACAAATTATACTAAATGCAATAAATATCACATAGTCATTAAATAGAATAAAAAATACCCATGGGCATACACATGGGTATAGGCATGCCTGCATGCACACGTATGCACATGCACACTCTACCACTGCTGCTATGGACATTATAAAGTAAGACAGATACAAACTAATATTCAGTATGGTCCCATTTTTGACAAAAGACATACAATACATGCATGAAAAATAATGAGCAGAACATTCACTAGCTATAAGTCATGAAATTATGGGAGACCACCACATGCTCTGTTAGACGTTTCTGTGTTATTTAAACCCTTTACAAGTATGTAGTGTTTTTGTTACAAAAAAAAGATAAACCTAAAATTTCTATGTAATAACTTGCCCTTACTGACTTTGTATGTCTTTTTCCAATTTGATATCTCTAATAAATCCAAAATGCAATTTCACCTGCTAGAACTATTTTAAAAGCTCTACTTTTCCTATAAATCTGTAAACTGATTTAGTATATCAGATTTCCTGGTTCCATCTGAAAATCCTTTGCAGCTCTGGGTAAGCACATAAATTCTTCTTCTTCTTGCCCATCCAAAAAAACAAATGTAAAGAGCATCAAAAGCAAATGCTAATAGATGTTTGCTGCTTTATTTAATCAAAACTAGTAACTGTTTGCTGACATTTCTACTTTCTTAAAAAGTGGATAATTTCATTTGTTTCTGTTCATGAATAAACTTTATAGGGTCCTGTGTTACTGAGTAATTTTGAGAAAAAGTAACATTCATTGGTGTCATATTGAGAATGAGTAATCACTGATTTCACAGTAGGCTTTTCCAGTAATTCTTTGCATTTACCATCAGTCATTTTACTTTGTTTCATCTATCAAAGAATTCCAAATACAAATGTTTTGGGAGTGGTGTGATTGGGCAATGCCTGACCACAGTAAGCCTTTTATTTTTTAACACAAGCCTGAAATCAAAGTTGGTCAACGTAACTGAGAGTTAGGTTATCCAGAGTTAGGGAAGAAGTTCAGTGGTATCACTTGCCATGGCCAGATTTCAGGGGAGCCACATCCACTGCCTTTTGTGAGTTTACCACACTGAAGAACACTGGCCCTTCTTACTATTTCATTTTCCAGTTCCTGAATCAATTAGAAGTAAGAACAAAAACTACAAAAGCTTCTGATCTTGGGAAGTACATTGTTCAACATCTTATCACTTACCTACTTCTCTCCTGTGTTTTTTAACTAGACTCTCTTTTAGAGAGAAGAATGTATATGCAGTATTTCCTCAAAGTGAGCAGAACGTAGAGCAGAACTAGAATTAAGAATGATGATGATAAAACTCAAGATTCTACTGGCTTGGAAGAAGTTAAATGTAACACATTCTTAATATGTAACCTGTACCTGGTCACAGATATACTAAGCTCTATTTTAGCTTTTTTTTCATTGGGTACAATATGTGGTTTTTATCTCGATAAAATTTCTCTTTATTTGGCTGATTATGCAGAAGCTAGTTATGCTTTATTTAGCCCACATTTACTAATATATTTATTGCACTTAGTTCAGTCCATTTATTCAGGTAATGTGGAGCTGATCAGATTAAAGTTATTGTTCAGTTGTCATATGAGCAACTTCACTTCATTCAATCCAGTATCAATAGATTGTATCCCAGCCCAAGAAAGTTATTTTGCAAACATATATTTATGACATAAGTCACCAAGAAGGGATTTATACAAATCCATTTTCATTCCCAAAAGAAACACCTTATATATACTTTAATGGCGGTCTATGTTAGCAGTGTATAAAGTCGTCTTTGTATACAACAAAAATTTGTTAGATGGCTCCATTTTTCAATCTTGAAAAGCCCTGAATGGCTATAGATGTAGATTTATCAACTGCATTCAACAGGTGTTAATTGTATAAATTTAAAAGTATCTTCCTAAGTCAAGCATTTTGAAATTTTAATCAAATCTTGTTCTCTGTCCAGGCGCAGTGGCTTACGTCTATAATCCCAACACTTTGGGAGACTAAGGTGGGAGGTCGGCTTGAGGTCAGGAATTTAAGACTAGTCTGGTGAACACAACAAGACCTCATCGCTACAAACACTAAAAAAAAATTTAGCCAGTCACAGTGGCACACCCCTGCAGTCCCAGCTACTTGGGAAGCTGAGGCGGGAGGATCACTTGAGCCCAAGAGTTTGAGGCTGCAATAAGCTATGATCGTGCCACTGCACTACAGCCTGAGTGACAGAGTGAGACCTCATCTCGAAAAGAAAAAAAAAAAAAAAATAGTGAAGACAATAAAATTCAAAAAAAATTTTTTTTTTGAAACAGAGTCTTGCTCTGTCACCTCAGCTGGAATGCAGTGGCGTGATCTCGCCTCTCTGCAACCTCTGCCCCCAGGGTTCAAGCAATTCTCTGCCTCAGCCTCCCCACTAGCTGGGATTATAGGCATGCACCACCATGCCTGGCTAATTTTTTTTATTTTTTGTAGAGATGGGGTTTTGCCTGTCGGCCAGACTGGTCTCGAACTTCTGACCTCAAGTGACTCACCTGCCTCAGCCTCCCAAAGTGCTGGAATTACACCGTGCCCAGCCAATATATATATTTTTTAATCTTATTTTCTATTTTATTATAGAAATATTCGCCCATGTGCATAGCAAAATTTTGTTAATAGTATATTTAACATAAGCATGAGATTCTTAAAATAAGAAACTTCTCTTTTTAACATACTCTAAGAACCAATACATATTTGTTGAGTTACAAGTAGAGTGGAGCAAATCTTATAAGCCTGATGAATGCACAGGATTGAAAACATTCCTTAAACGTAATGTGACTGTCTATGTATACGACATTGGTGTCTCAGTGATTAAATATTTTAGGCCTCAAGGGTCCATAAAGAGACTCTTTTCTAAAAATACAGTTGACTTGAAAGATTTACTGAAGCTTGCTTCAATTGCTATCCTTGAGAATTGTTAAAACAATATAATTGTCAAACTAGTGTATTGCTAATCCAATTTTTATTGTTAACATTTGCCACTGAAATTGCTCTTTAATTGTTTGTTTTGAAATAGACACATAAAATATCATGACAGCAATATTTTGGCATATATCGGAAAATCTGCCACGAATATTTTTTTCCAATAAAACAGAGGTTACCTATATTACTTGGCATTAAAATGATTTACTGAAGTAGGCCAAAACATAAACCACTGAAATAAATTGAGGAAAGATTAGAGTTATAGCAAACTCCAAAGGCTGATACATCCAAATTCACACTTAAGGCACATTTAAAAGCAACTTAAACTCTTTTGAAAAAGTGGAGAGAAAATATAAGTCCTCCACAGCAATTCTGCACTCAAAAGCCAAGACAATGGACTCTTCTGACGGCTCACATTTTTCAGGAACCCACATTTATTAAGCAAGTGCAGACTGCCTTAGTGCGGTAGACCGTGAAGACTGTATATACTATAACACAAATGCATTCAGCTTAATCCAGCATATGCTGCCTGAGCCTCCACTCCCTGTCCAGCACAGCTACCTTGTGTTGCCAACGAAAATGCAGAGGTCTCACCCAGGTGGGCTCTGCTTGGGGAACAACACCCAGCTCCCACAACAGCATTTTTTTGTAAGCCATCAGCTACCTGGCCTCCACTGTTTGTCCTGTTTGTCCTGCCAAATACCAGGAAACTTGAAGCTAGAGCTCAGCATTAAAAACATTCTGCCCACTCTCTGCCTTGAATGTGATGTTAGAACTCCTGGGACATCAAATCGGACATCTGAGACCTGTTCTGTATCTTATGTTCCCGTCCCCACAGTCCCTTTGACTGATCTCAAAAACCTCATTGATGAAAACTTGCAGAAACTCCCAGAATCTAGTTTCCACCCTTTCAATCTTCTAGTGACTGAAGGAGCATGGACACTCAAGTTTCCAGTGCATACCCATGACCCAAGCCTGATTCCTGCTGAGTCCCAAACCTGTAGCCAATCAGCCTGCCTCATTGCACACACCTCCTAAAGCACAGGGGTTCTAGACATTTTTGTTTTCAAGTAGAGGATACTATCTTATTTTAAAGAGCATAAATTATTTGCAAAGCCAAACAAATAAGGAATAACCACAGTATAAAGCCCTGTAGGATTTCATCTCAAACTACCCTTTACCCTCATTTCCTACCATTTCTCCATGGTCCATGCTCCCTATACTTGGGCACATCTAAGCACAGTCAGTTCTGCCTATCCATGGGTTCCACATCCGTGCACCTGACCAACCAAAGATCAAAAATATTCAGAAAAAAAAATAAAAATAACAATACAAGAAAAAGTAACACAAATTTTAAAATACAGTGTAACAACTATTTCCACAGCATTTACATTGCATTAGGTATTATAGGTAATCCAGAGATGATTTAAAGTATACAGAAGGATATGCAAAGGACTTGAGGATCTGTAGATTTTAGTATGAGGGTGGTTTCTAGAACGAATCCCACGAGGATACTGAGAGTCAAGTATACTCAGCATTGAGTACACTGACCTAGCCTTGCCATTCCCCAAGTTGAAGTCCCTCCTCCTTCCCTCAGAATATGTCCTCCTCTTCCCCCAAGGCCCTGTTCAAAGGTTACTCCTTCTGTGAGATTCCCCCGCTTCTCTCAGAGGTGGTCACCCCCTTCCCCGGGGTCCACAGCTTTCCACGCCTACCCTCGTTAACAGCTCCTATAATGCTCCTACCTGATCATGCGTGTACACATCACTCTCTCCCTGCAACGTGAACTTACAGGACCTACCCATTAGCCCTCCAGATAGGAAGCAGCACTGTGCCTTCTCAGTAGGTAGTGACAACTGGAGATAATTTTTATTTTTTTTTCCAAAATAATAAAAATTAATTTCAATTGGTTATCTATTTAACCAGTTTGAATCCATACTTGGAGCTCGTAGTTTGCCACACAACTCCAGAAATGTCTGTTCTTCCTAAGATTTCCACTTGGCTACTTTGTACAGATAGGATGTCAAATTCAGAATTGTAGTTCCCCCACCTCATTTGCTTGCATAACTACAGGAAAAAACTGAGAAGCTGCCTGCAATTCCTGCCAATCAGAAAAGACAGGCTCACTTTCTTAATGGAAGATATCTAGGAGAGAAGCACATCATAGGAGAAACTCTAGAAAGGAAGAAGGAAGTTACAAAGCTCATAAGCAGGTTTTAAGTACATCAGACAGAAGCTGAAAAACAGGGATGGGCTCAGAGTAAGGAAAAAAGTCCATCAGGAGGTCACAGTAGACTACCAGCTAAATGAATTAAATGCTGTTTTGCTGTTTTCTTAATGGGTAGCCAGAAGGCATAAGTAGCAGCCAAGCATGCAGGGCCCCACACAATCTTCTCATTATGCCTTCTTCTGATCAAATCACTGCAAAGAAGCTGCCATATATATGCTAGACACCACCAAGGCCCTCAAACTTAGAAACCAGACCAAATTGAAATATATACTATGTTTCCTTGAAACTAGAAATCCATCACTTCTAAGATGCACCATTATTTTCTCAAGCACTAACAAAGAAAAATGCTGCCAATTAAACTATGACATGGTTTCTTATTACTTAGAATTTTTATCTTCTTTTTATTGAAAGAGTTCTTTTAGAGTTATTCAGACATAGATTTTTATAATATATCACTTTTAGGCATTTATAAAAAGGAAAATAAAACTGAAATAAATTGGTTAAGGCAATGACAACAACCAGGTCACCTGGCTGAAAGCAACTGTAAAACACCATTGATTTGGAAAGTATATCTCAGCTTCAGAAATGTTAAAATCTGGGGAAAAAAAAATGTGCATCATAGAATCAAGAAAATACTGCATTATATCTAGCTTGGTGACAACAATTTTAAAAAAGGACAAGTAATAGTTCACAGGATAACTGCTACAAAGACATTTCATCAATTGAAAAATGTATTTCTACACAGAAAAAAGTTGAGATTATTCAACTCAAAAAACACAAAAGTAGAATATGAATTTAATAATGTTCTTCAAGGACATCAAACTCCTGCCTCATAAAGCAGTGATTTCCAACACTTTTCTTCTTTACTTTTTAGCAGCAAGATCTCTTTTTCAGATAATGTCCTAGAAGAAATCTGAGCATGGAACCGTTCTGGTTAGAGAAAGAGCACCATCCCTGACATGCCTGCAAGGGCCACAGGGCTCAGGACTGGCTAAAATGGTGATCTGGAGGGTAGATGGCACCTTCTACCCATTACCTATGACAGTTACACCACAATGACAAGGGTTCAAATTGTGCCATTAATCAATTATTTAAACATTTATTATGGTTTGTAAAATACAAAACACTTGTTGGGTGCTCAGTACACAGAGATTAATCAAGTACGAAGGGGTCCTGGTAAACTACCAAAAGGAATTTTTTTTTTTTTTTGGGAGACAGAGTCTCGCTCTGTCGCCCAGGCTGGAGTGTGGTGGCCGGATCTCAGCTCACCGCAAGCTCCGCCTCCCGGGTTTACACCATTCTCCTGCCTCAGCCTCCCAAGTAGCTGGGACTACAGGTGCCAGTCACACCAAAAGAAATTTTTTATGTGGAGATTTTAGACCTTGAGATGATTGCCAAAGGATAAGGTAAGAACTTTCTGTCAGCCACAAAAGGAGTTATATTGATCTAACAGGTTAGAAGCTCTCCTGCCACAGCAAGAGGATGAATCATGTAGACCCATTAAGCCCATTCTAGCTCCAGGTTGTCTATAAAATGAGTCTCTTTTCAAATGCATTCAAATATGGCTGAGTTCGGTCAGCTTTGGTTCTTGCCCCATACCCAACCATGTGGCCAAACTTAGCAGTTTGCTAGACCATTGTCCTCCAAAGCAAATCCAACTCCATAACAAATTGGCAAATAATGTGTATCTGACTGAAGGTCGAAAGATACACATATCCATATCACTGGTGAAACTAACATCTCCGTTAGAGAGCTCTTGATCGCCACATTTCTTCATCTGCCTCTTCTCTATCCTTTCTCTAAAATCCCTTTTTACAATTCTAAGCAACTCAGTCCAGGCACTAACTTTACATGTTCCACTCATCAAGGCAGCTGTCATCTTGTCACCTGAACGTGCTCTGGGAATAGTACCCATTCCCATTTCTACTCCCCATCCAGTGCAAACAGCTCAGCAAATCCACTCAGCTCTTCTGAAAATCTGTAGCTAAGAAAAATAAACTTTTCACCATATGGACATGACAGAACACAAATGATTTATAGAATACTATTTTAAGATGATTAAGGAAAGTTGATTTCCCATGTGTATGGTTATCAGACTATCACAACTAATGCTCCCCCACTGATGACCAAGGTAAGTTGGGCTGATCTGGCTGGGGAAGTGCTCTCTCTGTTGTGCCTTGTGCTGTTACTGAGCTAGGGAGGTAAAGTACTTAGGATAAGAGGATAACACACCCAGGCACAAGAGAACCTTTCTTTGGCAATAGGCACTTGCTTGCAAGAACCAACTCAATTTTCAACCTAATTCACAGATCTGTATTTGGCATAATAGAGATTTATCAGAGACAAAGAAAGTTGACCCTGCATCCCATTTTATTCTCTACACATAGGAAACACAGAGGAAAGATTTTCTTTAACAGATGGTTTTAAATTAAATTGTATTCTGTGAACAGAAAAAATGGTGTATGGAAGCTAAGCTATTCTAAGTTCTGAAGAAGACAACTTTCTGACCACAGGCATAAAACTGCTGATCTGGTACCCAGTAACTGCAAAGTCAGAGGGTTTCATACTGAGCACCAGAAAATTCATATTGAAGTGTAGCAATAATCATTCTTCCCTCTCTATACAAACCAACCTCAGATAAAGTAATCTATGTCAGAAAATATACATTGTGTAATACAACAGAGCTAAAATGTAAAAGATTTGTGGAAAGAGGGCAGTCATTAACCAGTATCACTACATTAATTTCAGAGCTTGACATTCCTTTATAGATAAGGAAGCTGAAGTCCAGTGAGGTTAAGTGTGATGATGATGGACATACAATCCTTCAGGGCAGAGTTAGGGTTAGCAACACAGTCATACAACATGGTTAAAATCTTTACAATTTCAAAATTTCATTTGAATTTCAAATGCACATTTCCATTCTTACCAGAGTTACTTCAAAAATGAGTGAGATCAGTTTGCTTTCTTCCACAAGTCTGTTAAAAAAAAAAAAAAAAAGATAAAAAGATAGGTACACATTAGACAATTCATATTTACCCTGATGGCCTGATATAAAGCACTGCAGCCCCCATGTTTTATTGCTAAAATTCCATGACTAAGAAATAGTATGATTAAACATTCATTTCTAAGACACAACTATAGCTATTAAACAAGAAATATGAGGCTTTTTTGCAAGTGACTACTAGCTTAGCCTTATTGATGTGTAGCAAGTAAACTCTCAAGTAGACTGGTATTTTTAATGTAAGAATTAAAATTCACAATTATTATAAAGACTATCAAAACAGGTAATATCATCTGAAATAATGTAACCAACCCTCTCTGCACTGTTAAATGATAAAATGACACACTGTAATTCTTTATATATGCCTCATTAGCTGTCTTTTCAGCATTAACGAATTAATGTATGATGAATTTTAATGATCTTTAATTTTTAAAAAATTAGACACCAATTACCTGGTAGACACTAGGCACTTTCCCTCATCAAAATTAGTTATCAATTGACATCAATTGTAATAGAATAATTTTTTCATAAAAGAGAAAACAGCCTTGATAAAACCTAAATCATTCAAAAGTCACAGTTTTGATTAAAAACAGTATTTGTGACATCCAGGGAGGGGCCAAGATGGCCGAATAGAAACAGTTCCGCTCTGCAGCTCCTAGCAAGACCAACATAGAAGGCAGGTAATTTCTGCATTTCCAACTGAGGTACCCAGTTCATCTCCCTTGGCCTGGTTAGGCAGCGGTTCCAACCCACAGAGGGGTAGCAGAAGCAGGGTGGGGCGTCGCCTCACCAGGTAAGTGCAAGGGGCTGGGGACCTCCCTCCCCCTAACCAAGGAAAGCCGTGAGGAACTGTGCTACCCCGCCGGGTTACTACGCTTTTCCCACAGTTTTTGCAATCTGCAGATCAGGAGATTCCCTCATGTGCCTACAACACCAGGATCCTAGGTTTCAAGCACAAAACTGGGCAGCTGTTTGGGCATTCACCAACCTAGAGGTAGTGACAGGAGTTTTTTTTTCATACCCCAGCAGCGCCTGGAACCCCATCTAGACAGAACCAAGGGGGCTGAAGCCAGGGAGTCAAGTGGTCTCGCTCCGGCGGGTCCTACTCTCAGGGAGCCCAGCAAGCTAAGAACCACTGGCTTGAAATTCTCACTGCCAGCACAGCAGTCTGAAGTCAACCTGGGGCAATCGAGCTTGGTGGGGAGAGGGACATCTGCCATTACTGAGACTAGTAGGTGGTTTTTCCCTGACAGTGCTAAGGAGGCTGGGCAGGGCAAAGCAGCTATAGCCAGACTGCTTCTCCAGATTCCTCCTCACTGGGCAGGGCATCTCTGTAGGAAAGGGAACAGCCCAACTCAGGGGCTTACAGACAAAACCCCAATCTCCCTGGGACAGACCACCTGGGGGAAGGGGCGGCTGTGGATACACATTCAGCAGATTTAATTGTTCCTGCCTGCCAGCTCTGAAGAGAACAGCTAATGATCTTGACAAGAGGGATTCTCCCAGCACAGAGCACCAGCTCTGCTAAGGGACAGGCTGTCTTCTCATGTGGGTCCGTGACCCCCAAGCCTGCTGACTGGAAGAAACCTCCAAACAGGGGTCGACAGACACCTCATACAGGAGAGCGCTGGCTAGCATCAGGCCGGTGCCCCTCTGGGACAAAGCTTCCTGAGGAATAAGCAGGCAGCAATCTTTGCTGTTCTGCAGCCTCCACTGGTGATACCCAAACAAACAGGGTCTGGGGTGGACCTCCAGCAAACTGCAGTAGAACTGCAGAAGAGGGGCCTGATTGTTTGAAGAAAAAGTAACAAACAGAAAACAACAACATCAACATAAAAAACCCACACACAAAAACCCCATCCAAAGGTCATCAAAGATCCAAGGTAGATAAATCCACGAAGATGAGGAAAAGCCAGCACAAAAACGCAGAAAATTCCAAAATCCAGAATGCCACTTCTCTTCCAGATGATTGCAACTCCTCTCCAGCAAGGGCACAAAACTGGATGGAGAATAAGTTTGACAAATTGACAGAAGTAGGCTTCAGAAGGCAGGTAATAACAAACTCCTCTGAGCTAAAGCAGCATGTTCTAACCCAATGCAAGGAAGTTAAGAACCTTAATAAAAGGTTACAGGATCTGCTTACTAGAACAACCAGTTTAAAGAGAAACATAAATGACCTGATGGAGCTGAAAAACACAGCATGAGAACTTTGAGAAGCATATACAACTATCAATAGCCGAATCGATCAAGTGGAAGAAAGGATATCTGAGACTGAAGATCAACTTACTGAAATAAGGCATAAGACAAGATTAGAGAAAAAACAAGGAAAAGGAATGAACAAAGCCTCCAAGAAATATGGGACTATGTGAAAAGACCAAACCTATGATTGATTGGTGTACCTGAAAGTGATGGGGAAAAGGGAACAAAGTTAAAAAACATATTTCAGGATATTATCCAGGAGAACTTCCCCAACCTAGCAAGATAGGCCAACATTCAAATTCAGTAACTAGAGAGAACATGACTAAGATACTCCTCAAGAAGAAACTCCAAGAAACATAATCGTCAGATTCTCCAAGGTTGAAATGAAGGAAAAAATGTTAAGGGCAGCCAGAGAGAAAAGTCAGGTATCTACAAATGGAAGCCCATGAGACTAACAGCAGATCTCTCTGCAGAAACGCTATAAGCCATAAGAGCGTGGGGGCCAATATTCAACATTCTTAAAGAAAAGAATTTTCAACCCAGAATTTCTTATCCAGCCAAACTAAGCTCCGTAAGTGAAAGAGAAATAAAATCCTTTCCAGACAAGCAAATGCTGAGGGATTTTGTCACTACCAGGCCTGCTTTACAAGAGCTCCTAAAGGAAGCACTAAATATGGAAAGGAAAAACTGGTACCAGTCACGGCAAAAACATACCAAAATATAAAGACTAATGACACTATGTAGAATTTGCATCAACTAATGTGCAAAATAACCAGCTAGCATCATGATGACAGGATCAAATTCACACAGAACAATATTAACCTTAAATGTAAAAGGGCTAAATGCCCCAATTGAAAAACACTGACTGGCAAATTAGATAAAGAGTCCAGACTCACTGGGGTGCTGTATTCAGGAGACCCATCTCACATGCAAAGACACACATAGGCTCAAAATAAAGGGATGGAGAAATATTTACCAAGCAAATGGAAAGGAAAAAAAAAAAAAAGCAGGGGTTGCAATCCTAGTCTGTGACAAAATAGACTTTAAACCAACAAAGATCAAAAAAGACGAAGAAGGTACATACCATTACATAATGGTAAAGGGATCAATGCAAGAAGACCTACCTATCCTAAATATATACACACCCAATACAGTAGCACACAGATTCATAAAACAAGTTCTTAGAGACCTACAAAGAGACGCAGAACCCCAACAATAACAGTAGGAGATTCTAACAAGTCACTGTCAATATTAGACAGATGAACAAGACAAAAAATTAACAAGGATATTCAGGACTTGAACTCAGCTCTGGACCAAGCAGACCTAATAGACATCTACAGAACTCTCCACCACAAATCAACAGACTATACATTCTTCTCAGTGCCACATAAAATACATGCTATTTTAGAATAGCATGTATTCTAAAATTGACCACATAATTAGCAGTAAACACTCCTCAGCAAATGCAAAATAATGGGTATCAGAACAAACGGTATCTCAGACCACAGTGCAATCAATTTAGAACTCAGGATTGAGAAATTTACTCAGACTACATCGAAACTACAACTACATCGAAACTGAACAACCTGCTCCTGAATGACTACTGGATAAATAACGAAATGAAGGCAGAATAAAGTTATTTGAAGCCAATGAAAACAAAGACACGATGTAGCAGAATCTCTGGGACACAGCTAAAGCAGTGCTTAGAGGGAAATTTATAGCACTAAATGCCCACAGGAGAAAATGGGTAAGATCTAAAATCGACACTTTAACATAATAATTAAAAGAACTAGAGAAGCATGAGCAAACAAATTCAAAAGCTAGGAGAAGACAAGAAATAACTAAGATCAGAGCAGAACTGAAGGAGACGGAGACACGAAAAACCCTTCAAAATAATCAATGAATCCAGGAGCTGGTTTTTAGAAAAGATTAACAAAGCAGATGGAACACTAGCTAGACAAAGAGAAAAGAGAGAAGAATCAAATAGACACAATAAAAAATGATAAAAGGGATATCACCACTGATCCCACAGAAATACAAACTACCATCAGAGAATACTACAAAAAACTCTATGCAAATAAACAAGAAAATCTAGAAGAAATGGATAAATTCCTGCACACATACACCCTTCCAAGATTAAACCATGAAGAACTCAAATCCCCGAATAGACCAATAAGAAGATTTGAAATTGAGGGAGTAATAACCTACCAACCAAAAAAAGCCCAGGACCAGAAAAATTCACAGCCGAATTCTACCAAATGGAGCTGGTACCATTCCTTCTGGAACTATTCCAAACAATAGAAAAAGAAGGACTCCTCCCTAACTCATTTTATGAGGCCAGCATCATCCTGATATCAAAACCTGCGAGAGATATGACAAAAACAACAACAAAAAATTTCAGGCCAATATCCCTGATGAACATCAATGTGAAAATCCTTAATAAAATACTGGCAAACTGAATCCAGCAGCACATCAAAAAGCTTATCGACCACGATCAAGTTGGCTTCATCCCTGGGATGCAAGCCTGGTTCAACATACGCAAATCAATAAACATAATCCATCATGTAAACATAACAAATGACAAAACCACACGATTATCTCAATAGATACAGAACAGGCCTTCAGTAAGATTCAACATCCCTTCATTCCCTCAATAAACTAGGTATTGATGGAACATATCTCAAAATAATATTTATGACAAATCTATAGCCAATATCATACTGAATGGGCAAAAGCTGGAAGCATTCCCTTTGAAAACTGGCACAAGACAAGGATGCCCTCTCTCACCACTCCTATTCAACATAGTATTGGAAGTTCTGGCTAGGGCAATCAGGCAAGAGAAAGAAATAAAGGGTATTCAAATAGGAAGTGAGGAAGTCAAATTGTCTCTGTTTGCAGATGACATTTTTATATATCTAGAAAACCCCATCGTCTCAGCCTAAAAACTCCTTAAGCTGATAGCAAATTCAGCAAAGTCTCAGGATACAAAATTAATGTGCAAAAATCACAAGCATTCCTATACACCAACAATAGACAAGCAGAGAGTCAAATCATGAGTGAACTCCCATTCACAATTGCTACAAAGAGAATAAAATACTTAGAAATACAACTTACAAGGGATGTGAAGGACCTCTTCAAAGAGAACTGCAAACCACTGCGCAAGGAAATAAGAGAGGACACAAACAAATGGAAAATCATTCCATGCTCATGGATAGGAAGAATCAATATCATGAAAATGGCCATACTGCCCAAAGTAATTTATAGATTCAATACTATTCATATCAAGCTACCATTGACTTTCTTCGTGGAATTAGAAAAAACTATTTTAAATTTCATATGGAACCAAAAAAGAGCCTGTATAGCCAAGACAATCCTAAGCAAAAAGAACAAAGCTGGAGGAATCATGCTATCTGACTTCAAACTCTACTAAAAGGCTACAGTAACCAAAACAGCATGGTGCTGGTACCAAAACAGATATGTACCAATGGAACAGAACAGAGACCTCAGAAATAACATCACACATCTACAACCATCTGATCTTCAACAAACCTGACAAAAACAAAAATGGGAAAAGTATTCCCTATTTAATAAATGGTGCTGGGAAATCTGGTTAGCCACATGCAGAAAACTGAAACTGAACGCCTTCCTTACACTTTATACAAAAATTAACTCGAGATGGACTAAATAGTTAAAAGTAAAACCCAAAACCATAAAAACCCTAGAAGAAAATCTAGGCAATACCATTCAGGACATAGGCATGGACAAAGACTTAATGACAAGAACGCCAAAAGCAATGGCAACCAAAGCCAAAATTGACAAATGGGATCTAATCAAACAAAAGAGCTCTGCACAGCAAAAGAAACTACCCTCAGAGTGAAAAGGCAACCAACAGAATGGGATAAAATTTTTGCAATTTTTCTGTCTGACGTAGGTCTAACAGCCAGAATCTACAAGGAACCTAAACAAATTTACAAGAAAAAAACAACCCCATCAGAAAGCAGACGAAGGGTATAAACAGACACTTCTCAAAAGAAGAAATTTATGTGGTCAACAAACATATGAACAAGAGCCATCATCACTGGTCATTAGAGAAATGCAAATCAAAATCACAATGAGATACCATCTCAAGCCAGTTAGAATGGCAATTATTAAAAAGTCAGGAAACAACAGATACTGGCAAGGCTGTGGAGAAATAGGAATACTTTTACACTATTGGTGGGAGTGTAAATTAGTTCAACCATTGAGAAAGACAGTGTGGCAATTCCTCAAGGATCCAGAACCAGAAATACCATTTGACCTATTTGGGTATATACCCAAAGGATTATAAATAATTCTGCTATAAAGACACATGCACACATACGTTTACTGCAGCACTATTTACACTAGTAAAGACTTGGAATCAACCCAAATGCCCATCAATGATAAACTGGATAAAGAAAATGTGGCACATGTACACCATGGAATGCTATGCAGCCATGAAAAGTATGAGTTCATGTCCTTTGCAGGGACATGGATGAAGCTGGAAACCATCATTCTCAGCAAACTATCACAGGAACAGAAAACCAAACGCCGCATGTTCTCACTCATAAATGGGAGGTAAACAATGAGAACACATGGACACAGTGAGGGGAACATCACACACCAGGGCCTGTCGGGGAGTGGAGGGAAAGGGGAGGGAGAACATTAGGACAGATACCTAATGCATACGGAGCTTAAAACCTAGATGATGGGTTGATAGGTGTAGCAAACCACCATGGTACATGTATACCTATGTAACAAACCTGCGCATTCAGCACATGTACCCCCAAACTTAAAATAAAAAAAGAACAATATTTGAATCTCTAAATACTCTTTTAGTCCAGGGTTCAGCAAACACTTTTTCTATAACAGTCCAAAGAGTTAATAGTCCAAATATTTCAGTCTTTGCAGGCCACATGGTCTCTATAGCAACTACTCAACTCTGTCATCATAAAGTAAAAGCAGCCATAAAGAATACAGAAAGAAATGAACATGGCAATGTTCCAATAAAACTTTATTTATAAACAACAGGCAGTGAGCCATGTTTAGGGGAAAGCTATAGTTTGCAGGTTCCTGCTTCAGTCCAAAAAATAAAATAAAATCATATTCCTTTCTACTATTTTATTAGAATTTTGTATGATAAATTACAGAGCTTAAGACAAACATGTTGCATATGCTATAGGTATGTGCAGTTTGTCTATTTCATAGAAAACACCAGATATTTAATAGTATGATTAAATGCTCAGGGATAGAAAGGGAATTTTAACATCTGGCCCCCCAGGAGTTTATTTGTCTATGATAATACATTGATAAAAGAAAAGCCTATGAGACTAACCAAAAAAGATCACAGTGTTTACATATATTTGTGAAGGGAAAATGAGATACAGAGATTTACCAAAGACTGAAGCACTTAGAAAGTCTACCTTGATGTCTAGCAAAAATAAATGTGATTACTATTCATTGCAGCATTATCCACAATAGCCAAGATACGGAAACAACCTAAATGCCCATCAGTGGATGAATGAATAGAAAAAAATGCAGCATATGTACACAATGGAATACTCATTGGCCTTAAAGAAACAAGAAACTCTCATTTGTGACAATATGGATGAACTGTCCTAAGTGAAATAAGCCAAGCACAGAAAAACAAATACTACATGATCTCGCTTATATGTGGACTCTAAAAAAGTCAAACTCAGAGAAGTAGAGGGTAGAATGGTTGTTACCAGAGTGGGAAGGTGTGGACAAGAAAAGGAGAGATATAAATCAAAAGGTACAAAGTTAAGTTAGACAGGAGGAATAAGTTAGTTAATAATAGTGTAGTATGTATTTCAAAATTATTACAAGAGTAGATTTTTAAGTGCTCCCACCACAAAGAAATGATAAGTATGTGAAGTGATGGACACGTTAATTAGCCTGATTTACTCATTCCACAATGTACATACATATCATAACATTACACTCTATGCCATAAATACACAATTATAATTGTCAATTAAAAATAAAATATAATTTTAAATAAATAATGTTGATAAATTTTAAAAATAAATAAATGAGATCAGTTCTGTAGTTTCAATGAAAAAAGTTTTGGTGACAAATGTTAAGTTCATTTATATTTTCTCTCTTTCCTGGGCAATTGAATGAAGGCCTAGGTGTGAGGCTGAGGCTCCTTACATCATGCCTAGGTAGGACAGGAAACGCACAGACTCAAAACCACGAACAACTTCAGGCTCAGCACATTCACAGTCTTCTTTCTCAGTTTCCTTAAATTTGTCTTCTTAAATTTTTATGATATATACCATTATTAGGCCTGGGCTAAAATAGCCAAGCACATACATCTCAGAGTTGCCCTGGCAATCAAGGCCAATGAAGTCAGAAGAAATAAATGCCACGACTTCTCCAATGGTACCTGGAAGATCCAGAGCATCACTCACAACACAGGCCCTTTGATGGTAGTATTTTAAACTATATTCTACTAAGGCATAACCATGCAAAACTATCGTAATTCCTTCTTAAGAATTGCAGCTAGTTCTTCTCCAGGTCTCTGCATAATGCGCAGGCTGGACTGGATTACCTCTTAAGTCTCTTTGACTATAAATGCTAACATTTATTCATTCTCACATTCTTCTGAATAAAATATACCATAACAATTTTTGTTCTTTGATTTGACTAATTATGTAGCTCCAAACATAATTTAGAGCTACATAAATTATTCCTGAGTAAATAAAAAGAGAATTCAAGCTAAGTAATTTTCTAGTTAAAAACAATCTGTATTGTTTCTATAACTTATGAACTCACCTCAAATGTAATTTCAACAGACATATGTCAAAGCAAGTAAGGAAGAAGGGTGGCTGCAAACATTTACAATTCTCTAAGGCAAAATTTTTCTAAATTGTGAGAAGTGATCAATAAGTGGACAATGAGGTGAGTTTACTGGTTATTGACTAGCATGTTTTTAATTAAAAATAATAAAACAAAGAATATCCAAGGGCACTGCACATAGTATGTTCTGTAATGTATTGAGTCATGGTATAAAATGCTTTTCTTTTAACCATGAATTGAATAACTTTTGATAAAACATCTGATATCCACAGATTTAAGGAGACTGCTTTAGAGACAAGATTCATTTCTCTTTCAGTATGTCCTTAAAATGTGAATTTAACAAAATCAGTCTCCTTACTTTAAGCATCTCCTCTCACACAAGCATAGGTCCGATTGGAGGAGACGGTGGTCAAACCCCAACATGCTGAGTCATGGCACCATCTACTCAGTGAACCCTTCATTTGATGCGGACTTTGGAGAGCAGCTCCAGTGCTCAGCCTCACAGAGGCAAAGGAGGATGAGGCTTACCACTAAAAAAAAGTTGATGTTGTTGATTTCTAGAGAATTATCAGACAGCAAATATTCAATATTCATAGCAGATCTTAGCAAATAATGATGCGGGGATATTGGTCTAAAATTCTCTTTTTTTGTTGTATCTCTGTCAGGCTTTGGTATCGGAAAATGAGTCAGGGAGGATTCCCTCTTTTCTATTGATTGGAATAGTTTCAGAAGGAATGGTATCAACTCCTCCTCGTACCTCTGGTAGAATTCGGCTGTGAATCCGTCTGGTCCTGGACTTTTTTTGGTTGGTACACTATTAATTATGGCCTCAATTTTAGACCAATACCCCTGATGAACATCAATGCAAAAATCCTCAAAAAAATACTGGCAAACCGAATCCAGCAGCACATCAAAAAGCTTATCCACCACGATCAAGTGGGCTTCATCACTGGGATGCAAGGTTGGTTCAACATATGCAAATCAATAAACATAATCCAGCATATAAACAGAACCAAAGACAAAAACCACATGATAATCTCAATAGATGCAGAAAAGGCCTTCGACAAAATTCAACAGCCCTTCATGCTAAAAACTTTCAATAAATTCGGTATTGATGGAACATATCTCAAAATAATAAGAGCTATTTATTACAAACCCACAGCCAATATCATACTGAATGGGCAAAAACGGGAAGCATTCCCTTTGAAAACTGGCACATGACAGGGATTCCTTCTCTCACCACTCCTATTCAACATAGTGTTGGAAGTTCTGGCTAGGGCAATCAGGCAAGAGAAAGAAATCAAGGGTATTCAGTTAGGAAAAGAAGTCGTCAAATTGTCCCTGTTTGCAGATGACATGATTATATATATAGAAAACCCCATTGTCCAGCCCAAAATCTCCTTAAGCTGCTAAGCAACTTTAGCAAAGTCTCAGGATACAAAATCAATGTGCAAAAATCACAAGCATTCTTATACACCAGTAACAGACAAACAGAGAGCCAAATCATGAAAGAACTCCCATTCACAATAGTTTCAAAGAGAATAAAATACCTAGGAATTCAACTTACAAGGGATGTGAAGGACCACTTCAAGGAGAACTACAAACCACTGTTCAGTGAAATAAAAGAGGACACAAACAAATGGAAGAACATACCATGCTCATGGACAGGAAGAATCAATATTGTGAAAATGGCCATACTGCCCAAGGTAATTTATAGATTCAATGCCACCCCCATTAAGCTACCAATGACTTTCTTCACAGAATTGGAAAAAACTACTTTAAAATTCATATGGAACCAAAAAAGACCCCCACTGCCAAGACAATCCTAAGCCCAAAGAACAAAGCTGGAGGCATCACGCTACCTGACTTCAAACTATATTACAAGTAATCAAAACAGCATGGTACTGGTACCAAAACAGAGATATAGACCAATGGAACAGAACAGAGCCCTCAGAAATAATACCACACATCTACAACCATCTGATCTTTGACAAACCTGACAAAAACAGGAAATGGAGAAAGGATTCCCTATTTAATAAATGGTGCTGGGAGAATTGGATAGCCGTAAGTAGAAAGCTGAAACTGGATCCTTTCCTTATTCCTTATACGAAAATTGATTCAAGATGGATTAGAGTCTTAAATGTTAGACCTAAAACCATAAAAACCCTAAAAGAAAACCTAGGTAATACCATTCAGGACATAGGCATGGGCAAGGACTTCATGTCTAAAACACCAAAAGCAATGGCAACAAAAGCCAAAATTGACAAATGGGATCTCATTAAACTAAAGAGCTTCTGCACAGCAAAAGAAACTACTATCAGAGTGAACAGGCAACCTACAGAATGGGAGAAAATGTTGGCAATCTACTCATCTGACAAAGGGCTAATATCCAGAACCTATAAAGAACTCAATCAAATTTACAAGAAAAAAACAAACAACCCCATCAAAAAGTGGGCAAAGGATATGAACAGACACTTCTCAAAAGAAGACATTCATACAGCCAACAGACACATGAAAAAATAGTCATCATCACTGGCCATCAGAGAAATGCAAATTAAAACCACAATGAGATACCATCTCACACCAGTTAGAATAGCAATCATTAAAAAATCAGGAAACATCAGGTGCTGGAGAGGATGTGGAGACATAGGAACACTTTTACACTGTTGGTGGGATTGTAAACCAGTTCAACCGTTGTGGAAAACAGTGTGGCAATTCCTCAAGGATCTAGAACTAGAAATACCATTTGACCTAGCCATCCCATTACTGGGTATATACCCAAAGGATTATAAGTCATGCTGCTATAAAGACACATGCATATGTATGTTTATTGCGACACTATTCAAAATAGCAAAGACTTGGGATCAACCCAAATGTCCATCAGTGACAGACTGGATTAAGAAAATGTGGCATATATACACCATGGAATACTATGCAGCCATAAAAAAGGATGAGTTTGTGCCTTTGTAGGGACATGGATGCAGCTAGAAACCATCATTCTCAGCAAACTATCGCAAAAACAGAAAAACAAATACCGCATGTTCTCACTCATAGGTGGGAACTGAACAATGAGATCACTTGGACACAGGAAGGGAAGCATCACACACCAGTGCCTGTTGTAGGGTGGGGGAAGTGGGGAGGGATAGCATTAGGAGATATACCTAATGTAAATGCCGAGTTAATGGGTGCAGCACACCAACATGGAACATATATACATATGTAACAAACCTGCACGTTGTGCACATGTACCCTAGAATTTAAAGTATAATAAATAAATTTTTAATAAAATAAAAAATAATGATGCAAAAGGCTCTTTTACTATTGGGCTCTGTTGTGGCTGGCCACCATGACTTAAATCATCTGCATCATTTTACTACGTGAGCTTGTTATACCCTAAATCTGAAAAGAATGAATTGTCTGTAACTTACGGACAGCCTGAAGGACAAGAAGTGAAGAGATTTACCTAAATTTTTTTAAACCAAAACCAAACAAAATGAAGATCTTTTTGAAATGATCCCTGATCTTCAAAGGATTGTGAACACATTAACTCTGTTACAGTATACTTTTCTTCCTTTATTTTAGCCAGCTAAGCACACTGTATTTAAGTAACTTCAGATGAGTAAACTGAAATATACTTCACTTCCCAAATGCAGTTTCCAGGACCACTTTACCCTGGGGTTGGTTGGTTTGTTTCCCCTTTAATGGTGCCATTTAATGACAGATTTTATGTGGTTAAAGAGTCTCCCTTACAAAGTTTAGGTTCAGAAATGATTTTGTATATCTGTGGTTTATATTATTAACAAAGGAGGCAGTGTTTCAATTACCAAATTTGGAATAAACTTATAAAAACTTTTAGAATCCATTATTTCACATTCTAACTCCCTCCTGTGCCTAAATGGTACCCTTAATGTTGGAAAAATTTTTTTGAATTTATTTATTAATGTTCGATAGTCCAAGTGTCAATACACAGTATTTTAAATATCATGTATTTAAGTACTATTTAAATTAACTATGTATTTAAATTATGATAATTATTTAGTTGAGATTCATCTATGGAAGCTACAAGCACAAACTGATCTTAAGATGATTTTGTCACAAAAGATGCTGTGATTATTAAATAATTAAAATGCACATTTTAAAGAATGAGTCAATAATTTTCATGTAAGAAAGTACACTTGCTTTTTTTTTTTTTTTTTTGAGATGGAGTCTCGCTCTGTCGCCCAGGCTGGAGTGCAATGGCACAATCTCGGCTCACTGCAAGTTCCGCCGCCCGGGTTCATGCCATTCTCCTGCCCCAGCCTCCCAAGTCGCTGGGACTACAGGCACCCGCCACCATGCCCGGCTAATTTTTTTTGTACTTTTAGTAGAGACAGAGTTTTATCGTGTTAGCCAGGATGGTCTCAATCTCCTGACCTCATGATCCACCTACCTTGGCCTCCCAAAGTGCTGGGATTACAGGCGTGAGCCACCGCGCCCGTCCAAAAGCACACTTGCTTTTGAGGTAAAGTCATAGCAGTGGCCTATGGAATATGGTGGCCTTGGTCTTTCTCTATTTTCTGGCACAGCTGTATTTCATGTGATTGAAAACAAAGGCTAAATATAAAGTAAATCTGATAATATTTAGATATAAATTAATAGCTGCAATTTAGGAAAAGTAGGAATAAAGAGATTAACTTCATTTATATTCAGAGAGATAAAGGAGTGGGTTGAGCTAAATCTCATACCATTATTAACATTTTCTAACTTTCCTTTAAAATTTAAAACTTCTGCCTCAAGGCCATGTAGGGATGAACCAAAAACAGAATTAAGAGGAATGAAGTCTCTCCTGACCTACCCGACCTTAGTCCTATTTATTCAGAGAGAAGAGGAACCAGGAGAAGGGAGAGGTAAAGAAGGGAAAGAATCGCTGCCTGTTCTGAGCTCAGTTTTGCAGGACAAAAATATCAGCTCCCCCAAGAGCGACAGGACAGGTCCAAGGAGATCACTGGGTTGGTCCATGGAGCTACCCTGTCTTAGGTTCACTTGCTTGCCTGCAGCTTTTATCTACTCATAAATAGTAGACAAGACACATGAAGTAAGACATATGACGCAAGAGGCTTTAAGTCCAGATCCACTGTCTCTTGACCCCCCCATCCAGCAAGGACACACTGTCATCTCAAAAGGGGTTCTCCATCTCCATCCCCCTTCTCTGCCTTTCCGGCATCCACCTTGTCATACAGTTCGTACTTAGCATAGAGACTTGATTTTCTGGAAACTACCTCTGTATTTAATTTATGATTAACATTACTGAGCTCAAGATGGCCGAATAGAACAGCTCCAGTCTCCAACTCCCAGCACGACCAACACAGAAGACTGGTGATTTCTGCATTTTCAACTGAGGTACTGGGGTCATCTCACTAGGGAGTGCCGGACAATCGGTGCTGGTCAGCTGCTGCAGCACGACCCGTGAGAGCTGAAACAGGGCAAGGCATCGCCTCACCTGGGAAGCGCAAGGGGGAAGGGAGTCCCTTTTCCTAGCCAGGGGAACTGAGACACACAACACCCAGAAAATCGGGTGACTCCCACTCCACTACTGTGCTTTGAGCAAACGGGCACACCAGGAGATTGTATCCCTCACCTGGCTGGGAGGGTCCCACAGCCACAGAGCCTCCCTCATTGCTAGCACAGCAGTCTGCGATCTAACCGCAATGCAGCAGCGAGGCTGGGGGAAGGGCGCCTGCCATTGCTGAGGCTTAAGTAGGTAAACAAAGCCGCTGGGAAGCTCAAACTGGGTGGAGCTCACAGCAGCTCAAGGAAACCTGCCTGTCTCTGTAGACTCCACCTCTGGGGACAGGGCACAGCTAAACAACAACAAAAATAGCAGCAGGAACTGTTGCAGATGCAAACGACTCTGTCTGACAGCTTTGAAGAGAGCAGTGGATCTCCCCACACAGAGGTTGAGATCTGAGAAGGGACAGACTGCCTACTCAAGTGGGTCACTGACCCCTGAGTAGCCTAACTGGGAGACATCCCCCACTAGAGGCAGTCTGATACCCCACACCTCACAGGGTGGAGTACACCCCTGAGAGGAAGCTTCCAAAGTAAGAATCAGACAGGTACACACGCTGTTCAGCAATATTCTATCTTCTGCAACCTCTGCTGCTGATACCCAGGCAAACAGGGTCTGGAGTGGACCTCAAGCAATCTCCAACAGACCTGCAGCTGAGGGTCCTGACTGTTAGAAGGAAAACTATCAAACAGGAAGGACACCTATACCAAAACCCCATCAGTACGTCACCATCATCAAAGACCAGAGGCAGATAAAACCACAAAGATGGGGAAAAGCAGGGCAGAAAAGCTGGAAATTCAAAAAATAAGAGCACATCTCCCCCTGCAAAGGAGCGCAGTTCATTGCCAGCAACGGATCGAAGCTGGTCAGAGAATAACTTTGATGAGATGAGAGAAGAAGGCTTCAGTCCATCAAACCTCTCAGAGCTAAAGGAGGAATTACGAACCCAGCGCAAAGACAGTAAAAATCTTGGAAACAAAGTGGAAGAATTGACAGCTAGAATAATTAATGCAGAGAAGGTCATAAATGAAATGACAGAGATAAAAACCATGACAAGAGAAATACGTGACAAATGCACAAGCTTCAGTAACCAACTCGATCAACTGGAAGAAAGAGTATCAGCGATTGAGGATCAAACAAATGAAACGACGCGAGAAGGGAATCTAAAGAAAAAAGAAGAAAAAGAAATGAACAAAGCCTGCAAGAAGTATGGGATTATGTAAAAAGACCAAATCTACGTCTGATTGGGGTGCCTGAAAGTGAGGGAGAAAATGGAACCAAGCTGGAAAACACTTTTCAGGATATCATCCAGGAGAACTTCCCCAACCTAGCAGGGCAGGCCAACATTCAAATTCAGGAAATACAGAGAACGCTACAAAGATACTCCTTGAGAACAGCAACTCCAAGACACATAATTGCCAAATTCACCAAAGTTGAAATGAAGGAAAAAATCTTAAGGGCAGCCAGAGAGAAAGGTCGGGTTACCCACAAAGGGAAGCCCATCAGACTGACAGCAGATCTCTCGGCAGAAACTCTACAAGCCAGAAGAGAGTGGGGGCCAATATTCAACGTTCTTAAAGAAAAGAATTTTAAACCCAGAAATTCATATCCAGCCAAACTAAGTTTCATAAGTGAAGGAGAAATAAAATCCTTTACAGATATGCAAATGCTTAGAGATTTTGTCACCACCAGGCCTGCCTTACAAGAGACCCTAAAGGAAGCCCTAAACATGGAAAGGAACAGCCGGTACCAGTCATTGCAAAAACATGCCAAAATGTAAAGACCATCGAGGCTAGGAAGAAACTGCATCAACTAATGAGCAAAATAACCAGTTAATATCATAATGGCAGGAACAAGTTCACACATAACAATATTAACCTTAAATGTAAATGGACTAAATGCTCCAATTAAAAGACACAGACTGGCAAACTGGATAAAGAGTCAAGACTCATCAGTCTGCTGTATTCAGGAGACCCATCTCACATGCAGAGACATACATAGGATCAAAATAAAGGGATGGAGGAAGATCTACCAAGCAAATGGAGAACAAAAAAAAGCAGGGGTTGCAATACTAGCCTCTGATAAAACAGACTTTAAACAAACAAAGATCAAAAGAGACAAAGAAGGCCATTACATAATGGTAAAGGGATCAATTCAACAGGAAGAGCTAACTATCCTAAATATATACGTACCCAATACAGGAGCACCCAGATTCATAAAGCAAGTCCTTAGAAACTTACAAAGAGACTTAGACTCCCATACAATAATAATGGGAGACTTCAACACTCCACTGTCAACATTAGACAGATCAACGAGACACAAAGTTAACAAGGATATTCAGGAATTGAATTCATCTCTGCACCAAGCGGACCTAATAGACATCTATAGAACTCTCCACCTCAAATCAACAGAATATACATTCTTCTCAGCACCACATCGCACTTATTCCAAAATTGACCACATAATTGGAAGTAAAGCACTCCTCAGCAAATGTAAAAGAATAGAAATTATAACAAACTGTCTCTCAGACCACAGTGCAATCAAACTAGAACTCAGGACTAAGAAACTCAATCAAAACCGCTCAACTACATGGAAACTGAACAACCTGCTCCTGAATGACTACTGGGTACATAACGAAATGAAAGCAGAAATAAAGATGTTCTTTGAAACCAATGAGAACAAAGATACAACATACTAGAATCTCTGGGACACATTTAAAGCAGTGTGTAGAGGGAAATTTATAGCACTAAATGCCCGCAAGAGAAAGCAGGAAAGATCTAAAATTGACACTCTAACATCACAATTAAAAGAACTAGAGAGGCAAGAGCAAACACATTCAAAAGCTAGCAGAAGGCAAGAAATAACTAAGATCAGAGCAGAACTGAAGAAGATAGAGACACAAAAAACCCTCCAAAAAATCAATGAATCCAGGAGTTGGTTTTGTGAAAAGATCAACAAAATTGACAGACCACTAGCAAGACTAATAAAGAAAAGAGAGAAGAATCAAATAGATGCAATAAAAAATGATAAAGGGGATATCACCACTGACCCCACAGAAATACAAACTATCATCAGAGAATACTATAAACACCTCTATGCAAATCAACTAGAAAATCTAGAAGAAATGGATAATTTCCTGCACACATACACTCTTCCAAGACTAAACCAGGAAGAAGTTGAATCCCTAAATAGATCAATAGCACACTCTGAAATTGAGGCAATAATTCATAGCCTACCCACCAAAAAAAGTCCAGGACCAGATGGATTCACAGCTGAATTCTACCAGAGGTACAAGTAGGAGCTGGTACCATTCCTTCTGAAACTATTCCAATCAATTGAAAAAGAGGGAATCCTCCCTAACTCATTTTATGAGGCCAACATCATCCTGATACCAAAGCCTGGCAGAGACACAACAAAAAAAGAGAATTTTAGACCAAAATCACTGATGAACATCGAAGCAAAAATCCTCAATAAAATACTGGCAAAAGGGATTCAGCAGCACATCAAAAAGCTTATCCACCACGATCAAGTGGCCTGGGATGCAAGGCTGGTTCAACATTCGCAAATCAATCAACGTAATCCAGCATATCAACAGAACCAAAGACAAGAACCACATGATTATCTCAATAGATGCAGAAAAGGCTTTTGACAAAATTCAACAGCCCTTCATGCTAAAAACGCTCAATAAATTCGGTATTGATGGAACGTACCTCAAAATAATAAGAGCTATTTATGACAAACCCACAGCCAATATCATACTGAATGGGCAAAAACTGGAAAAATTCCCTTTGAAAACTGGCACAAGACAGGGATGCCCTCTCTCACTGCTCCTATTCAACATAGTGTTGGAAGTTCTGACTAGGGCAATCAGGCAAGAAAAAGAAATCAAGGGTATTCAGTTAGGAAAAGAAAAAGTCAAATTGTCCCTGTTTGCAGATGACATGATTGTATATTTAGAAAACCCTATTGTCTTAGCCCAAAATCTCCTTAAGCTGATAAGCAACTTCAGCAAAGTCTCAGGATACAAAATTAATGTGCAAAAATCACAAGCATTCTTATACACCAGTAACAGACAAACAGAGAGCCAAATCATGAATGAACTTCCATTCACAATTGCTTCAGAGAGAATAAAATACCTAGGAATCCAACTTACAAGGGATGTAAAGGACCTCTTCAAGGAGAACTACAAACCACTGCTCAGTGAAATAAAAGAGGACACAAACAAATGGAAGAACATACCATGCTCATGGATAGGAAGAATCAATATCGTGAAAATGGCCATACTGCCCAAGGTTATTTATAGATTCAATGCCATCCCCATCAAGCTACCAATGCGTTTCTTCACAGAATTGGAAAAAACTGCTTTAAAGTTCATATGGAACCAAAAAAGAGCCCGCATTGCCAAGACAATCCTAAGTCAAAAGGACAAAGCTGGAGGCGTCACGCTACCTGACTTCAAAGTATACTATAAGGCTACAGTAACCAAAACAGCATGGTACTGGTACCAAAACAGAGATTTAGACCAATGGAACAGAACAGAGTCCTCAGAAATAATACCACACATCTACAGCCATCTGATCTTTGACAAACCTGACAAAAACAAGAAATGGGGAAAGGAGTCCCTATTTAATAAATGGTGCTGGGAAAATTGGCTAGCCATAAGTAGAAAGCTGAAACTGGATCCTTTCCTTACTACTTATACGAAGATTAATTCAAGATGGATTAGAGACTTAAATGTTAGACCTAATACCATAAAAACCCTAAAGGAAAACCTAGGTAGTACCATTCAGGACATAGGCATGGGCAAGGACTTCATGTCTAAAACACCAAAAGCAATGGCAACAAAAGCCAAAATTGACAAATGGGATCTCATTAAACTAAAGAGCTTCTGCACAGCAACAGAAACTACCATCAGAGTGAACAGGCAACCTACAGAATGGGAGAAAATTTTTGCAATCTACTCATCTGACAAACGGCTGATATCCAGAACCTACAAAGAACTCATACAAATTTACAAGAAAAAAACAAACAACCCCATCAAAAAGTGGGCAAAGGATATGAACAGACATTTCTCAAAAGAAGACATTCATACAGCCAACAGACACATGAAAAAATGCTCATCATCACTGGCCATCAGAGAAATGCAAATCAAAACCACAATGAGATACCATCTCACACCAGTTAGAATGGCGATCATTAAAAAATCAGGAAACATCAGGTGCTGGAGAGGATGTGGAGAAATAGGAACACTTTTACACTGTTTGTGGGATTGTAAACTAGTTCAACCATTATGGAAAACAGTATGGCAATTCCTCAAGGATCTAGAACTAGATGTGCCATATGACCCAGCCATCCCACTACTGGGTATATACCCAAAGGATTATAAATCATGCTGCTATAAAGACACATGCACACGTATGTTTATTGCGGCACTATTCACAATAGCAAAGACTTGGAATCAACCCAAATGTCCATCAGTGACAGAGTGGATTAAGAAAATGTGGCACGTATACACCATGGAATACTATGCAGCCATAAAAAAGGATGAGTTTGCATCCTTTGTAGGGACATGGATGCAGCTGGAAACCATCATTCTTAGCGAACTATCACAAGAAGAGAAAACCAAACACCGCATGTTCTCATTCATAGGTGGGAACTGAACAATGAGATCACTTGGACTCGGGAAGGGGAACATCACAAACCGGGGCCTATCATGGGGAGGGGGCAGGGGGGAGGGATTGCATTGGGAGTTATACCTGATATAAATGACGAATTGTTGGGTGCTGACGAGTTGATGGGTGCAGCACACCAACATGGCACAAGTATACATATGTAACAAACCTGCACATTATGCACATGTACCCTAGAACTTAAAGTATAATACTAAAAAAATAAAAAAATAATTAAAAAAAATAAAAATAATAAAATTAAAAAATAAAAATAGAAACATTACTGAGCTCTTGCCATGGGCTAATCTTATAAACTCAAAGTCCATGCCCTCAAACTCAGAGTCAAGCAGGTTAACAGACATACAAACAAATATGAAAGTGGAATTAACTTCTATCATAGATATGCATGTATGCACAGGATGTAAGGGAACATACATGAAGAAACCCTAACTAGCCCAAACTGGTAAGAGGAGGCATTCGCGAGCCTTCAAAGACAGTAGGAATTGTCCAGTTACGATGCAGGGAGGGGCAAGCATGATAGAGGAGGGTAAGGAGGACTACCAGGAGAGCACTGTAAAAGGTCCGTGTGACAACAGATGGAACAGAATGATGCAGCCTTGAATGTCATGCTAAGAAATGCTAAGAAGTTTGGGTTTTACCCTAAAGGTTATGAGTAACCTCTGAGGATTTTAAGCAAAATGACACCACAAGATTTGCTGTGCAAACTCCAATCTGATTGTAACAGGAAAAATAAACTGGAAGAAGAGCAGTCTAGAATATTACCATTTAAAGTGTGGTCTGCAGACCAAAGATAGCCTACAAACTGTCACAGGTCTATGATAAGATAACTACAGAAATCTGAAAGATAGTTTACATCTGTTGGCTCTAATGATAACAAATTTGAAGTTTTTGACAGTTTTAAAATATGGCCCCAACAAAATATGAAAAACAGGATGTTTGTACAGTACCTCCCCATAAGATATTTATAGTATCTGAGAAACCTAGCAGACACCACCAAGGGAACAAGTTTCACATCGCAGTAATAAGACATGTGGCTATGGTATACACTCCAATATGATGCACTGAGGAGGGGACAGCATCGCTTCCATGTTATTCTTACCAAAAATGCATGACCTCAATCTAATCATGGAAAAACATCAGACAAACTTAAATTGAGGAGCATCTTACAAAGCAACTACCCAGTACACAAAAATGTATTATGGTTACGAAAGACAAGAAAAGGCTGAGGAACTGTTCCAGACTAAGGAAACATGAAAAACAAATGTCATGTGGGATCCTAGATTAAATCCTGAACCAGAAAAAGTCTATTAGTTGGAAAATGGGCGAAATTGGAATATGATCTACAGTTCAGTTAGTGGTATATCAATGTTAATTTCCTGATTTTGATAACTGATAACTGTTCTATGGCTATGTAACATGTTAACATTAGTGAAAGCTGGTTGAAGGGCACATGGAAATTCTTTCTACTACTTTGACTCTGTAAGGTTAAAATTATTTCAAAATTTAAAAGTTTTTTAAAATGACTTCTGATTTATTTGACTCTTCTCTGAGAAGAAGGATTTGTGTCTTCTCCCTGTGAGTCTGGGCAAGTTTAGGACTGCTTTGACCAAGAGAGTAGCATAGAAGTGACACTGTGATTTCTGCCTATATTCTGTGTGTCTTTTTTGAACTTCATCTTTATAGTGTTTTATAAAAATATTCTAGTTACCTTTTACTGCATAACTAGCTACTCGAAACTTAGTGGCATAAAGCAATAACCATTTTATGAAGTTCATGGATTCTGTGGGTCATGAATTTTGGCAGGACACAGTGGGGATGACTTCTCCTTGTTCCATGATGTTTGTAGCCTCAGCTGGGAAGACACAAAGGCTGTGGGGGATGGGAACAGCTGGGGGTTGTGATCACCTGAAGGTTTCCTCTCTCGCATTTCTGGCACCTGGGCTGAGATGATTCAAGGAAGGTTCAGTTAATTCTGTTGACTGGAGCATCTATCTATAGCTGTACTCTCCATGCAGCTTGGCCTCTCTTTGCATGATAGCTGGGTGCCAATAGGAAGCATCCAAGGAGCAGGCATTCCAAGAGAACCAGATGGCTTTTCTAACCTAGCTTTGGAGGTCACAACATCACTTCCACTGTGTTCTAAGTAGGCATGTGCAAGTTATGAAGGCAGTCCAGATTCAAATGGAGTGCAACTAGACTCCACCTCTTGATGGACTATGGCATAGCTACACTACAGAAGGGCATGTGGGATGGGAAATATTATTACAGACATCTTTGTAAAATATGATCTACCACAGTATGAGTCTGTAACAAATAGAAAATTTTAAACCTGCCTCTTTGGCCAGGTGTGGTGGCATATGCCTATAATCCCAGCTCTTTGGGAGGCCAAGGTGGGCAGATCACTTGAGCACCAAGAGTTTGAGACTAGCCTGGGCAACACGGAGAAAGCCAGTCTCTACAAAAAATATATAAAAATTAGCCAGGCATAGTGGTGTGTGCCTGTAATTCCAGGTACTCAGGAGACTGAGGTAGAAGGATCACCTGAGCCCTGGAAGGTCGAAGTTGCAGTAAGTCAGTAAGTTGTGATAATGCCACTGCTCAATGTCTCAAATAAATAAATAACTGCTTCCTCACCAGTCTGAGTAGCAACAGCCTACATAACCAGAGAGACCAGTTAATAGGCCACTATAGCAATCCAAGGGGGACACCACTGGAGCCTTGTATTAGCTTTCTATTGCTGCCTAACGAATTTCCACAAACATAGCAACTTAAAGCAATACCCATTTATTACTTCAATGTCCTATAGGTCAGAAGTCCAGCTCAGCATGGCTGGTTAACCATCTCAGGATATCACAAAGCTGGAATCAATGTGTCAGCTGGGCTTAGTTCCAGTCTGGAGGCTGGAGGTGGAGGGGATACATTTTCAAATTCATTCTTATTGTTGGCAGAATTCAGTTCCTTGCAGTTGTAGGGCTGACGTCTTCATTTCCTTGCTGCGGCCAGCTAGGGATCTCTCTCAGCTCCTAGAGCCACACATATCCCTTACTATGTGGCCCTCTCCTTCTCTAAACCAGCAAGTGAGGATCTCCTCCACGTCAAATCCTTCTCAAGCTTCAAATCTCTTGGACTTCTCTGTCTCTGACCTCTAGACCACATTTAAAGGGCTCATATGATTGGTCAGGCCCACCCAGATAATCTCCATATTTTAAGGTCAATTAATTTTTGACCTTAATTACATCTGCAATATCCCTCTTAACAGCACTAAATTAGTGTTTAATTGACTGGAAGGTGCCATAGATACACCAGTGTCTGGAAATCTCCAAGGCCATCTTGCAGTTCTGCTTACCAGAGCCTGAACTTGCCCCTGATCTCAGTTCCTTACCCCTGCCTCCTTTCTTAAAAGTAATTCATATTTGGTTCTCTGAATAAGCTGCTTCTGGCCTACTTGTGTACCAACCAAAATAGAAGCTGGGCTTTGTTTAGCTTTCCGATAATGCTGGTTAGGTGGTTTAGATTTCATATTTGCTCAGCAACTGACTGAGCACTAGACTACAAGCAAAGCTTTTTTGTTTACATAATTTGCCAGTCTACTGGACCAAGGACAGTCATTTTAAATTAAAAATCTCTAACATCAAGCTGAATTTCAAATTTTTGGATCAGTGAATCAACTTCAAAAAGAAACAGTTTCATAATGTTTAGCTATGGTATGATATTATGTCTACCCTGAAAGCAATAACATTTGTGACATTTCTCCTTGAAACGTTTGCCCTTGCCTGCAATTCTTGCTAATTCTGCAGACAACTGGCAGAAGTCTTACCGTTAAGGTACATATATAGGGAATTATGTTTCACACAAAAAAGGGGAGGGCAGGGTTGAGATTTCAGCAGCATTAGTACAAATAAATTTTAGAACTAGTCATTTTACAAAGATCTACAGCGTCCTCCTTATGCACAGGCATTACACTTTTTCCCTAAGGAAGTTTATACTCCAGTAGGCACAAAACATATTTAAAAATAACTTAATCCAAGTTATAAGACTGACTCCTTAATTTACTGAGAAAGTGTTAGAATTAAGTTAGAATATGAAGCTATACCAGAATATCCCTCTGACTTAGGGAAATCATCCATTGCCTAACAGCACTGAAAATATGGATTTTAGTAAGAGAATTCTGGTTATGTTAAAAGTAAATATTTTCCAATAGAATGGAGATTTTAGTAAATAGAATAATTTTATGTTGCACTAACAACTTTGCAAAATGCTTTTACGCCTATTACCTCAATAGATGTCCAATACAGCCCTGTAATATTCCACACCTGTTTAACAAAATAAGGCCACAGAGTGTTTCGATCACAGGAAGTACAAAAGGAGAAATGGGAAAGCTGCAGTTCATTGTATGGATCTCCATACAATGTGCAGGACTCTTTTATGAAGCACCTCTGACTCTTCCAACCCTGGATGCTATGATGTGGTTGCAAGTCCTGTTTCGTCCAGGGCTTTACAAAAATTGTCCCTACATCATGGTCCGTAATGCTCCTGCTACCCAGCTGAGGGCTTTGGCCTCTCACTCCCACATTCTGTCCAGTGCTTTCCATTCTGCCTGGGTCCTGAGCCTTCACTCTCTCTGTGAACCTCGTCACTCTGCAGCTGGCCACCTCTCTCTAGTGATTCTTTGAATCCTTGGCATTCTCCCCAAGATATGATTCTGTATTCAGAATCCCACAGCTTCACAGGTTGAAACTACATGTAAGAGGCATGCTCATTCTTGCATCAGAGCCGGATGGGGAGTGAACAGGAAGAAGCAGTATCAGTAAGAGAAAGAATTGACAGTGGCGGAGACCAAAGGCAAGTCCCTAAGAGGACCACGAGATTGTACCAGCATTTCTTTTCTCCTACAGATACGAACCCAATAATAAAAAACAGAAATTCCATATGAGATATTTTTAAATTATTTTCCATTTAATGAACACGCTTACTTCCTAAAGTCATTTTTTTGGTCCGGATAACTTAATGAAATACAAGAGATTTTTTGTTTTGGAATCTACCTGAAATCAAGCTAAGATTTCTCTCTTTTCATTCACTTGATGAATATTTGCTTGGTGTTTTTTATGTGCCATGCACTGGGCTAAATGAGAGCTGCAGCAAGTATTAAAAATGCTAGGATAGATACATAAAGATAAAGATCTATAAAGGTACAGAAGAGACAACAGAATAACCTTTTCTATCTGAAGGGCATTGCGAAGGCTTGAAAGTGTAACCGGTAATGACAACAGTAGTAAACATGGATTGCCCAGTTACTATGTGGAATACACAGTAACAAATGCTGTGTATCTGCTAATTCATTGGATTCTAACAAAAAAAAAAAAACCTCATAGTTAGACATTAGTATCTTTTTACTTCAGATGAGAAATTAAGGCAGAAAGAAGTTAAGTGAATCAGTTAAGTGGCAAGTAGAGGGGCTGAGATATAAACTTAGGCAGCTTAGATCAGAGTCCACATTCCACAGGGTAGGTACAGCCTGAGGTTCAGGAAAGGAGCTGGTTTCTGATAGCAGGTAGAAGAAAGTACAGGAGGGAAGGGTGGACAGATATAGATGAAGTATGTCCTTGGCAAAGGGAATAGCATGACAGCCAAAAACAGGATGGTTCATTAAAGGCAGTGAAAGATTTAAGTGAAAGAGCAAGTTTATTACACAAGTGGAAGAGGCAAAAAGAAGGTAGCAAAGATCCAGCTAGAAGAATAAGCCATGGCGGATCACAGAAGATCATGTTAGTCATGCTGAGTTGCTTGAACATTATCCTCCAGGTCAGGGCTGGCAAACTACAGCCTGTAGGCCAACTCTGCCAGCCACCTCTATCTGTATAGTCCACAAGCCAAGAACAGTTGGTGGGTTTTTCAATGGTTGAATCAATCAAGAGAAGACTATTTCATGATATATGAAAACTGTATGAAATTCAACTTTCAGTTTCTATTAGTAAAATGTTTTTGGAACACAACTCTGTGTATTCATTTACATACTGTCTATATTTGCTTTTATGCTATAATGGCAGAGTTAAGTACCTGTAACAAAGACCATATGGCCTGCAAAACCTAAAATATTTACTATCTGGTCATTTACAGAAAAGGTTTGCTGAACCTTTCTCTAGGTGGCTGGGTGCCATTAAGGGTAGGGTTAGGTAAAGCAATGTCATTACCAGATTTATATTTTTTGCAAAGATTATTCAGGCAACAAAAAGGAGAATGAACTGAAAACAAAAAAGGACTGGGAACAAGATCAGTTAGCAGATTATGACTAATCTCAAGGTGATCAAAGCAGGAATCCATAGGAAAAAGCAAGGATGCGGGTTATTAATGAAGTCATATCAATAGGACTTGATAGTCTACTGAATGCAGGAGGGGAGAGAGAGATCTAGAATGACTCCAGGTACTTGATTTGTCCTACTGGGAGGCCACCATCATGACCACCACCCAGAGCAATAAACGTCACACCAAGCAATGTCACTTATTGGAGCTCCCTGTGCAGTGATGCATGGTGCTTAGTGCTTTACCTCTCACTTGATCCTTACTGTGAGGTAGTAAAAATTAACCCCATTCTACAATAGAGAAAACCAGCACTGAACCTTACCCAGATGGTCTGAAAGCTCCCAGCAAAATTGGTGTTCCAGTGCCAGAGAGACTAGCAACCCTGTTCTAACAGGAAATGAAAGGGAGCTGGGATGTGGGTGTTTACAGTGTGCCTTTCATGGGATCCTTCTTTTACCTGGTGGATGGCCTAATGCCTAATTGTCTGACCCATGACAAGGGATCCTTCACACGAGGAACTTGCTTATACTGGCAGATGTCCTTGTGGCTCTTGCTTGACCCATGTCCAGTTTATGATTGCCTGGCCATTACTGTGGCTCTGAAAGCCTGACATTGTGTTCTCCCAGTCATCCTGGGGAAAACTCTGCCTGGAGCATCCCCTAGTTCTTCATCTGGAAGGTACAAACTCAATATACCACTACAATAGGAAACAAGATCAAAGAGTTTCATTTACAAATCCTGGGCATAAAGAGCGTAATGAATCAGGAGGGTAGCCCTCCATCCCTGGGTTACATGAGGCAGGAATGACATCAGGCAGAGAAAAAGAAAAATGCATGGCAAGTAGCAGCATACGTTAAGAGAATAGGGTGTGAGTCACTTCAAGTTAACAGGCAAATGTCTGCATGGTCCTTTAGAGGAAGCAGCAAGAAAGTGGGAGTCCACTCTGCTGGGCAGGAGAGACGCCTCTAGGTTCTCATCTCAGACCACTGGCTTGAGCGATTTGGGTATGGTGTAGAAATGCAACCGAGTCAAGGGTGACTGAGCCTTGATTTCTGTACAAAAAGTAAAATTTATGTTGAACATGTATGTCAAGGCAACATAAAATCACGAGAACTCACTACGCCAAGGTAACACAGCTAATTTGTTTCAGAGTTTATAACCTTAACTGCTGCAATGTACAGAGGAGAAAGGCATGGTTGGACAAAAAGAGCAAAGTTGGAAAATAAGAATAAGAAGAAAACTGAGGGAGGAAACTCAGGGCGTATCAACACTTAACGAGTTGGTAGGAAAAATAAAACCTGGTGATCTAAAGAACATCAATGAAGGTGAAACAAAATGGGTCAAAAAGAATGAGTTGACACTGTACTCATTCTTCTTGCTGTTTAGATTTTAGGTTCAGTACCAGTTCCTATAAATGACATGTTTATTGCATACACTGAGTAACTTTAGTATCCCCAAGTCTATTTTAGGAACTATTTCTAAGATCAATCATGATACTAAAGTTACTAAGAAGCAAAAATAGAGAGATGATCAACTTGAAACCATTGAAAAGGTTATCTTGTTGGCCATGAAAACCATAAGATGGATTACGGACTGTCATTCATGTTAATGTTTCATAAGAACCACCAGCCTGTGTTTGTGTGTGCACTTAACAAATCTATAGTTTTGTCCTGATTATAAAAAATAATTAAGAATTATAATTTTATAACTGTACATATTTATATAAATATATAGAAGCATAATTTTATTAATGTTACATTTAGAAAAAATAGAAAAGTATTACAAATAAAATATAATCCCACTATTCGAAACAAATCAATGAATTTTGATATGTTACTTGTCTTTTTTCTACTCATATAGGACACAGGATCAACCTAATCTCTAAAATAGTAGCTACCATTTAGTGAGCGTGTACCGTGTTACACTGTGCTATCTGCTTGGACATCCACGCTTCAATTAATGTCTAACAAGTCTATGAGGTTAAGCCCATTTTACAGAGAAAGACACTGAGCCATAGGTTGGTGAAGCAATTTGCTCACAGTCACTCAAACAGTAAGTAATGGATCTGAGATTAGAACTGATACCTACCAAAGAGCCTGTTAGATATATTACATCAGGATAGAGGGTGGGAGAAAACATTTTCCCATGTCATTAAATATTCATTAAAAATATATTAGTTCCTTTAGATACATGGTTTTCCAACCTATAATTTATTTAACTAGTCCTCCCTTGGTGGTCCCATTTTCCATTTTGTACTCCTAGACATTAGAAAACAAACTAAACCTCGTGGGGCTTAGAAATCACTTCAAATGGGTTCCAGTCCTCACTCAATTCTCTACCTTTGTATTCTTGGACAAAGTACATAAACTCTGAGTGTTACTTTCGTTATATGTAATATCATTGCCTACTTCACTTGGTGACAGTGAGGAGGAAATAAGGTTGTGCCTGTGAAGCACCCAACACTATCTGGTCCATAAAAAGCTTTCTCTGTAAACAGCTACTAGGCTGAGTGTGGTGGCACATGCCTGCTATCTCAGCACTTTGGGAGGCTGAGGTGGGTGTGGGTGGATTACTTGAGTCCAGGGGTTCAAGACCAGCCTGGGCAACATGACAAAACCTCATCTATACAAAAAATACAAACATTAACTGGTACAGTGTCACACAACTGAAGTCACAGCTACTTGGGAGGCTGAGGCAAGAAGATCACTTGAGGCTGGGAGGTTGAGGCTGCAGCGAGCCATGATCATGCCACTGCACTCTAGCCTGGTCGACAGAGCAAGACTCTGTCTCAAAAGAAAAAGAAGGGAAGGGGAAGGGGAAGGAGAAGGGGAGAGGGAAGGGATAGTAGCTGTCTTTACTATTTTTATTGTTGTTGTTTTAAATAATGTTTTAATGGGCATTCTTGTATATGAACATTTGCAAATATCTTTTACTATTTTCTTAAGATATATTTCTAACAGTGGAATCAAAGGTGTTTAATGTATACCGACAGTGTGCTCATCACAAAGGACATATTAATCTGAACCTTTATTTATTAATCTTAATTTTAAAATGTATATATTGTGTACAACATGTCAACATGTTTGGAAATACGTATACATCATGGAATGGCTAAATCTAGCTCATTAATATATACATTATCTTCTTGTGGTGAGAATACTTAAAAATCTACTCTCACCAATTTTCAAAAATATAACACATTGCTACTAACTATAGTCACCAGGTTGTACATTATATTCCATCTAACTGAAATTTTTTAGCTTTTGACCAGCATCTCCCCAACCTCTACTTCCTTCCCTCACCACTCAGTAACCACCAGTCTCCTCTCTACTCCTGAGTCAAAATTTTTACATTCCATATGTAAGTGAGACATGCAGTATTTGCCTTTCTGTGCCTCATTTACTTGACTTAACATAACATCCTCTAGGTCCATCCATGTTGCCACAAATGACAGGATTCCTTTGTTTCTTAAAGGCTGAATAGTATTCTGTTGTATATATCTACCACATTTTCTTCATTCATCTATTGACAGACATATGTTGATTCTATGTTTTGGCTATTGTGAATAATGCTGCAATGAACATGGGAGTGTAATATCTCTCTGAGATAGTGATTTCAATTCCTTTAGATAAATATTCAGTAGTGGGATTGCGGGAACACATGGCAGCTGTAGTTTTATTTTTTGAGAAACCTCTATACTGTTTTCCATAATGGCTGTATCAATTTCCATTCCCATCAAAAATGTATAAGAGTTCCCTTTTCTCCATACCTTCTCCAATCCGTTTTATCTTTTATTTTTTGGATCATAGCCATTCTAACAGGTGTGAAGTGATTGCTTACTGTGGTTTTAATCTGCATTTCCCTTATGATTACTGATAGTGAGCATTTCTTCATATATCTGTTATTATTTGCATATCTTCTTTTGAGAAACGTCCATTCAGATCCTTTGCCCATTTTATCATTGGGCTGTTTTCTTACTATTGAGTTGTTTGAATTCCTTACATATGTTGGATATTAACCCCTTATCCAATGTATGGTTTACAAATACTTTCTCCCATTCTGTAAGTTGTCTCTTTACTCTACTGTTTCCTTGGCTGTGCAGAAGTTTTCTAGGTTGATGGAATCCCATTTGTCCATTTTTGCTTTTTGTTGCCTTTGCTTTGAGTTTAAAGATATACCAAGTTAAAAGGCAAACAGTGGTATATGAAAGTACATATTTCACTAGACTCTCAATAAGTGACATTTTAAAACTCTACCAATTTGTTTTTCTTAAGTATGTTACCTTAATGGAATTTTCTTTTATTATTAATGAGAGTGACTCCTTTTCATGTTTATTGTTAGGAACAGCCTTTTCATGTCCTTTGTCCATTTTCCCTTTGGGCCTACTCTGTGTTGGAATTTCAAGAGATCTAATAAAACCTGTCCCTAAAAACTGACCCATTTGTTTACCCTGTAAACAACTGAGTTGAGCAGAATTTGTGACTCCAAGCAGAGAGAAGAAATGCACACCACAAAATGGTGTATTCTGAAAATACAAAGTGTCTCCGAGGCACTGACATCACTGAAGAACCATGACTTCACCTCCTGGGTCTTTTTTCCTATGCCGTATGCTATGGCAAAGAATGCTAACTGATACCACATGTTTGAGATGGTAACAAAAATGTGCCAAACAAGTCAGAGAACATTATTTGAAACTCAGACCACTGTTTAGTCTGGCAGCTCTTGTGCTCTTTAATTATATGGCTAAAGCCACATCTGTATAGAAACACTGTAATGTATTCTGGCCAATAACTGTCATCACATAAAATCAGAAGACTCTTGATATGGAAGAAGATTTGCTATTGAGACATGACAGATGAACTGAGAGTCCATGTTTTATGCCTCATGTTACATTCCATTCACTCGGGCTTCACTTTGTTCTACTTAGTAGACTGCCAGTGGCAGGTGTATGCAATATATTCACGATAATATATGACTTTATTAAGAGAGGATAACAACAAAAAAGAATTCACAGCACAAGTATTTTGTTAATTCTAAAATGGTAAATGACCTTGGCAAATTACCAAAAGAAAGTGTAAATATTAAAACAGAACCACGATGCCAAAACAGGTCAAATATGAATTAGTGTCAAGGAATTGACTCTCTCATACTTCAGAAGGTACACTGATCACATCAGGAGATTTTGTGTAGCTATTATTTCTACAATTAGGATACCATAAGCTGATGGTTTTACTGGCTGCAAAAATCAAGTAAATAACAGTTCCTGAATTGGCTATATGATACACAGAGAGACCCAATAACCACATGAACACAAAATACAAGGACACTATAGAAATTCTTCGTTGCAAGACAATGTTTCTTATTGCCACTGTCTTCAATGCTGCATATTTTAACATCATCAGAAGCAAAATAAATTTGCTTTACAAGTTCAAAATAACTGAAAGACATTAACTGATGAGGCAAAAATCAAAGAAGCCAAAAAGAAAAGTTGTAAACTCTCATCAAGCAAAAAATAAACAAATGGCTGGGTGCAGTTGCTCACGCCTATAAGTAATGCCAGCACTTTGGGAGGCCAAGGCAGATGGATCGCCTGAGGTCAAGTGTTCGAGACCAGCCTGGATAACATGGTGAAACCCCATCTCTACTAAAAATACAAAAATCAGCCGGGTCTGGTGGTGCATGCCTGTAACCCCAGCTACTCGGGAGGCTGAGATAGGAGAATCACTTAAACCCAGGAGGCGGAGGTTGCAGTGAGCCAAGATTGCACCACTGCACTCCAGCCCAGGTGACAGAGCTAGACGTCATCTAAGTAAATAAACACATGTATCTGTCAAAGTATATATTGCCCACCATTAATATTCTGGTCTAAGGCAATTGTCACTTTTATACATTATTTAATAAACCAGTAAAATTAAGATGTTAATCTGATATTTTTTCAAAAAATAAGTAATTTGAAGAATATTTCCTTTAAATTCTGAAGACAATGATACCCGTGATGGCTGGGTAAAGAAACAGAAAACTGTTTATTATAAAGGATAAAGTAGATTGCTTTGAGGCCAGACCTATGTGTGTATAAGAAACCAAGCATCCACTGAAGGATATCAATGATTGGATGGCTGATGGCCCATAAAAGCTTGTGACGGTTTGTGTTTTACCAGTGTTACCATAATCACCATCGTCTCATGGGCAATGATGTCCTCATCCCAGCAAATACAAAAGGGAGGTCCCATTTCTATTGGCACACAGGCCACTTACAGCTCTCACCTACCCCATTGGACCAGTTAGGAAAGCTCGCTATGCACTCATACATACAAAACTGTAGAAACTCCTTAGAAAGGTAGCTCTATACAACTGAGTCATTTCTTAAAAATGACTGGTGAATTGAGAAGACTGCCACTGCCTGATTGGAGCCTAGCTCTGGATTTCACATCACAATCTGAGAGCCCAGGCAAGACCTCCTTCAATAAAATAATTATGGTATTTGAGTGCTACTGTTTTCAGAATGCTTTCATGCCATCTCCAAAATGTAGAATGGTCTCTGGTTTTTGCCTAGTGGCCCAGGAAACCTAAGGCTCTTCCTAGGGAAGAACTTAGGAGATGACCAGAGACCTGTGGGCTGCATCCACTGCCCACCCCTTGAGAGTTCTGTCAAGCTTCAATAGGAAACACATGGAGGAAACACTGCCCCAAATTGTGTCTCAAAATCCTTCAGTCTGAACAAAGAATGAGCAGGTAATAAAATATGGCCAAAAGCATAGTGTACCTGAGACTTAACCAACATTCTAGATACATATGTAGCAAGGAAACTGGAAGACACACACTTTAAGCAGAAGTTCAAGAAGAAAATGGAAGAATGATCCAACAATATATACAACTCTTAAATCATAAAAACCACTGTCCCTAAAGCCTGGAAGACCCAGGCTAAAATTCACCTCTAGGAAGAGTTCCAAAGCAAGCTGAGAGACTCAAACAGGTGAGTCCTTCTGTCCAACGTCAAAGTAGTAAATTAAGTAGTAAATTCTGAACATGTTTAAATGATTTATGAGAGGAAATGTAACATATTTTCCCCAACAAGAATAATTATTTCCTAATAATTGTTTAAAAGGCAAGTATAAGAAAAGGAGCTCATAAAAATGACAATTAATACCTAACTCTTTTTTTTTTTTTTTTTTTTTTGAGATGGAGTTTCATTCTTGTTGCCCAGGCTGGAGTACAATGATGTGATCTCAGCTCACTGCAACCTCTGCCTCCCGAGTTCAAGTGATTCTCGTGCCTAAGCCTCCGGAGTAGCTGAGATTACAGGCACATGCCACCACGTCCAGCTAATTTTGTATGTTACTAGAGATGGGGTTTCTTCATGTTGGTCAGGCTGGTATCGAACTCCTGACCTCAGGTGATCCGCCTGCCTAGGTCTCCCAAAGTGCCAGGATTATAGGTGTGAGCCACTGCGCCCAGCCAATGCCTAACAGTTTTTACTGTTTATGTTAAAGTAACAAACAAAGGATGGTACTAAATGACTACAGCTCCAAATAGAATTATGTAAACAGTAACAAGGCATTAGGACAGTGCTAGTCATTGTTGTTACGAATATTCTAAAAATAGCAATATGTAATATAGTTTCCAATTACCCAAATAAGAATTCAATACCTTGTCCACCCAACTGATAGACCTCATCAATTGCAAACTGGTTTCTTAGCCTCCTCATCAATTGCAAACTGTTTTCTTAGCCTACCCTCAATCACCTAGTCAGCACCATTTCAAAAATCTCACTTTTAAGCATCTCAAAGCCAAAACACAGCTTCTTAATTTTCCAGCTCAATTACCCCTCTCCACTTGTGACACTTCTCTTCTCCTTTAGGGAATGTTGGGGGAGGAAGGTAGGAATCCACAAGAGGGTAAGAACATCAATCTAGCAGGTCACCACTTGCCCTCCAACATCACCAGTTTTACCCTTTCCAGGAGAGAAAGCATCAGAAAACTTGCAGTAAAAAGCCAGAAGTTGGCTAGGCATGATGGCTCACACCTCTAACCCCAGCAATTTGGGAGGCCAAGGCAGGCAGATCGTTTGAGCCCAGGAGTCCAGCCTGGGCAACACGGTGAAACCCCGTGTCTATTGAAAATACAAAATTTAGCCTGACATGGTGGCACAGGCCTGTAATCCCAGCTACTTGGGGGCTGAGGCAGGAGGGTTGTATGAGCCTGGGATGCAGAGTTTGCAGTGAGCCAAGATTGCACCACTGCACTCCAGCCTGGATGACAGAGTGAGACCCTGTATCAAAAAAAAAAAAAAGCCATGAGTCAATTTCCTTCACAGCTATTCAGCTTTGCCACTGTGATACAAACACAGGCACAGACGATACATAAAAGAATAGGTATGGCTGTGATGGCAGCAGCAGCCCATCTGAAGCAGTCTCTCCAAAGATGCCAGCTGCAGTAGGGGAGGCTCGGCCAAGGATGCACACTCTGTGGGGCTGGCAAGAGGCAGGAACAGGCAGGAGCCCCGCCCTCTACTGAGTCAGCAGGGCAGGGTACCTGTGCTCCCGGCTGCAGCTGCAGCCACCCAGTCACAGCTCTGGACCCTGGCACCCCTGTGTTCTCCAGGCCTGGAAAATCCCTGCAACCCCTGCCACCCCCAAGCTCGGAAGTGCCTCTCCTGCTCCCTGGCCTCTCCGTGCTCCTGGCACCTGCTCTGGCTGTGGCCGAGCCTGGGCACTGTCGCAACCCAGCTGGGGGTAGGCATGCTCAGGGTGGTACAGACACACCAGCCCCCTGCCGCCCCGGCCCCCTCCAGACTTTGGGTGCCAATGAGCATGGGCAGAAGGCTGGGTGGGGTGTTGAGGGTGGCTTGCCACAGGCCCAGAGCACAAACAGCCTGGGCCACTATGGATGGCATTTTGATGGCAAAAGGCAGACAGGTTCCTGGGCAGAAGAGGAAGGATTCCCGGTGAAACTCCACCTTCAAGCCAGGGATAGCCTGAAGCCTGGGGACAAGGCTGCCAGTTCCAGGTAGAGTCCATGGCCCAGAGTGAGAACTTACGGTGCTTTTTCCACCCATGGACCAATGAGCATGCACTTCCTTCTCAGCCCATGAAAACCCCAGACTCAGGCAGACTCAGACAGACATTGGGACTACCAGCTGAGGGAAGGAGTTACCCACTTCGGGGATCCTCGACTTGTCAGGACAACCTGCCTGTGGAGAGGAGCTACCCACTCTGGGTCTCCTGGGAGCTCTTCTGTCACTCAGTGAAGCTCCTCTACGTCTTGCTCAGCATATAGTTGTCCACATTCCTCATTCTTCCTGGATGCAGCACAAGAATTCGGGACCCACCAAACGCCAGGACTGAAAGTGCTATAACACAAACATGGCTGAAACACACCTCCTGTTTGCCATGTTGCAGGAGACGAGAAAGAGAGAAGAGCACTCATCAAGGAGCCCAGATCCAGACCTAGGGGCTTCCCAAGCCAGGGCTGTGATACCCTCTTTGGGGTTCTGTGGTTCCCAGCACCTCCAAGCTTCTGGATGCTACCATGTTGCCTGGTGCCCAGAGTGGAGGCTGCTTGTGGTATGCCTGGTCCAGCCATAGCCTTGCACAGAGCTGGCACCTGTGCTGGCACTTGGAGCTCTCCACCCTGCCACAGCCGGCACACCTGACTGTGCACAGTGGCCAGATCCCATGCTCGCGCACACATCCCATGCCACTATGTGCCTGGCTGGCCCTTGGCAGGCATGGGATCCAGGCTGATAACACAAGCTGAGCGCAGCCTGCTGGGCCGAGTGGGCAGAACGAGCCCAGCAGGCCAGAACAAAACTCGGGCAAAGGCACCAGCAGCCACAGAGATTTCCGGCTGTAAAAGCAACACCCCAAGGATCCTGTGACAGCTGTGTTCCAATAATATTTTATTTACAAAAGCAGGTGGTGGTCTGGATCTGGCCAGGAAAGTCAAAATTTATCAGCCCCCTGCACTGGATTGTTCTCATTAACATAGAGACAACACTAAAATATTCATCATCTTAAAAACAAATGAAAAGCCTCCTTTGACCCCCATATCTCCTTCTAGCTCTCTATTTTCAGCCCTCCCCTTTGTAGCAGAACTCCTTTAAAGTTATTGATGTTCCCTGCCTCCACTTCTTTATCTCCTCCTCAATCCACTCCACTAGGCTTTTGCCCCACACAGCACTGAAAATTATCCTTAAAGAAGTTACACCTTCTGATGCCAAAATAATGGTAATCCTCTGTCCTTATCATACTGACCCTCTCAGCAGCCCTGGATATTATTATTCTCTCCTTCTGAAAGTCCCTGAAAATTGGAGGCTTGCTTTTAAATACTGCAGCTAGCACTAGCACAGCCAATTAACTCCCTCACCTCAATCCTACATTTCACCTTCCCAAAGAGAGGCTGCCTCTGTCCACCCTCTCAAAAACAGCCCACTCCACCTCACAGAACTCTCCATTCTCTTTGTATGCTTCAATATTCTCCACGGCACTTGTAACTAGTGGAAGGTAAGTTTGTTTAAGTTGATTTCCTCGTTTATTGTCTATTATATACCTCCATTCGATCATAAGCTCCATCTAACACCAGGACATTGTTTGTTTTGCCCACCTCAGTGAATATAACTAGTTGTGAAGTGACTCAACGAATGAATGAATGACAACTCTTTTGCAGGCAGAAAAAATGCCAGCCTGATTCTGTTCTGAACTTCCATGATTCTATGATATAAATAAACTATAAGACCTCAAGAGACAGAAAAGTAAAAAGGAATTTTCCTGTGGGCAACTAAGGAAATACTTTGGGGTAAAGTGTTAGGTAGCATTCCATTAACAGTGATGATCTCTAGATTTCTATTTAAATACAGGAGGAAGGAACTGTGAATTAGTGTTGATTGTAGCCCCCAAAATACCCAGGCAGTTCTGACCAAAGACCAACTAACTGCTAGCTTCCAACACAAGCATTCATTGAGTGACTCAAGCCTGGGCGCCATGTGACCAAAGAGACATCACCGTGGAGAGCTCTCTGCCAGGCTCTCGTTACCCTGCCTTGAGAAAAGCTATCACGGAACCCATGAAAGCCAGAGAAGAATAACTACAATGAGCAAGCCCCCAGCCTACAGGGCTGCTATGAAAATAAGGATTCAAAAGACTAAGTTGTCCCTGACAGCAGACATGAACAGTCTCAATGGACCGAACTGAGCCTCATAAAATATAGATGGGCAATGAAATGTTAACCGAATTATCATGAAACAAGGGGAAACCTCTATGATGGGAAGCAAGATAATGGAAGAAAATAAGCAGAAATATTTACCACCTAGAGCAGCAAAACTCACTTAAGTTTTTTATATCCTGAAAATATAAATAACATCAAAACAAGCTTAGATCAATTACCATTGATTTTCCTTATGAATAAGTAAGAAAAACAGAATACCTGGGACAAAACTCCTAAGAATTCAGGTCGGTGCTTTTCTACAATCCTATCAGAAAAAGAATACTGGAATAGACGGAGATAATTAACACTTATTTCATCAGTGCTTACGTGAAGGCTTAGATTTGTTTCTGGAGGAGACAAAGTGATGAGTTATATCATAATTAACATAAAAAGGAGAGATATCAACCCTATCAGTGTGGTTTAAGTCATAAGCCAGAACAGGGCTCAAAACCTAGGACAGTGGGAGAAGGAAGAGGCTAAACTGAACGAGGACACAGACTCAAACTACGAATCAGATAGTTCCGAGAGCAACACAGTAATGAAAAGCAAAAAGAGGTGGGGGTCCTCATGATGATAGCAGGGGGAAACAGGAGAATCATGCTTTTGTTTTTATCCACATGACACTAAGAATGACTGTGTTGAGAAATTGGACTGTTCTTACAAGTGTGACACAAGGAAACTTAAAACACTTTGACTTTAAGTTCTCTGTGATATTCATTTGGATTTTTAAAAGAAGAAAGGGACTCTGCTGAGTAGTATAAAGCACCATGAATAAACCAGGAGATGTGAACCCAAAATTTGATCTTGCTTCAAATTGATTGTGGGCCTTAGGACACACAAATTACTGCTGGGGCCTCATTTTCCTGATGTATAAAATGAAGACATTGGCACAGTATACTAACAATATCTTTTTACTCTGTATTTTTGATGCTTTGATATCCTGGGGTCTTACTAATCTGGAGGGAATGCCTGTCCCAGGCCTAGCTAATTCCTAGAGACAGCAAAGAACTAGCCTTTGAGCATGTCTTTCTAATGCAAACCGACCAATCCTTAGCTCATAGCCATAACCATCTCCGTTACTGAGCTCTTAACACTGTAGGCCAATATTCCTCTGCCCTGATAACTCCAGGGTCAGGTACTAGACACCCAGGGACAGCCCCTACACTCCAGAACCCATTGAAATTATTCAAACTAGCCAATCCTAAGGCTGCTTACCCTGTCTTGCCTGTTCCTTCCCATGAAAACCACAGTAAAAGTTCTTGTCCACATTTTCCTCTGCCCCCTGACTAGCCCTGGTTCCTCCTCACATGGCACTCAGTGGCATGGTATGCCCTTGCTCTTGGATCTTTTAGTAACAAACTATTTTTTCAATGGCAATTGTCTCCTCATCTATTGGCCTCGCCATACCTGAATAATAAAATCCACATTTTAAAAGACCCAGATGATCTCCAAAGTTCCATCTAGCTCTAAAATTCCAATATTCTGTGTTCACGTGAATAAAGACCAAAAATTTCTATTCCTTCAAAGCAAGAATCAGCAAACATTTTCTGAAAAGTGTCCAGAAGTAAATATTTTAGGCTTTGCCAGACACAGAATCTGTCTCACATTCATCTCTGTAAGTTTTACAACCCTTTAAAAATGTAAACACCACTCCTACCTCACAGGCCTCACACAAAAACAGGCTGCAAGCCAGTTGGCCGTATGGGTCACAGTTTGCCAGTCTCCCTTTAGATGACAAGGGAAAGTTTACAGACCTTAGGAAGTCTTGCAAAACATAAAAAGCTTTACTGAATCCAGTCAGATTTAAAACCACTCTGCAATGCACAATGGGGAATCACTATAAATGTATACAATAAACCTAAGTTGTTTCCTTATAAATCTCACACCAAAAAGCCATCCACTTCTGACCCAGAAAAAACTGTTAAGAATTCATGTGACCGTAAACTCACATCTACGCTAAAAGAAAACAGTGAGAAAATATCACTGTGTTGAAATAACTATCCTGGCTGGAGTCCAACAGACACAAACTCAACAGGTTCACAAATCAAGAAATCCATTGCAAGGACAACATGTATCTATTCTAAATATACTTATAAATTGTGGATTTCTCTAGAACCCGACAAGACAACATAAAACAAACATATCTAACTATCAACATTTCCTTTAGAATGAGAGGTGCTATTTTACTAACAGCTTTCAAAGATAGTTAACAACCACTGACAGCTGAATCAAGAAAAAGGATTTCCATAGGAAAAACAAAATGCTAAACTTTTCAACAGTAAAATAAAATTTTATGCTCAAAACTGTTAAACACCAATCATACATGCTGGGTAAGTATATAGCATTATAATCCTAAAATCAAGGCAGAGAGAAAGGGGGTCTTTTAAAAGCTTTTGAATCAAGAAACTGATAAAAGGAGCGAAAACTCAAAATTTGCTCAGTGTTTTAAATATTTTATGCTTGAGTTATCCCCTGAAATTCTACTTTGACGAAAAGCATGAATGTGCACCCAATTTGAACAAATGGCTGAGAGCACTGGAACATGAGCTATAGTCACAAAAAGAAGAAAGGGCAAGTTAAAAACAGATGCTCAAGAGCTCAGTTCCCACTAGAGAAACCTTGTATTTTATTCTGCAGAGTACCAGTGAAGAATAACAAGAAACCACGTATGAGTGACCCTAAAACAGAAACAGGAGTCTTACAGACTCAGAGACTGACTTGAGTCTCATTATGAGGCTTTTCAATACACACAGGTCACTTGAGAAGCATCAAATTATTTCTGAAGAAATCAGTTCATTCTAATAAAGTTGGTGGGATGCAGTGGCTCACACCTGTAATCCCAGCACTTTGGGAGGCTGATGCGGGAGGATTGCTTGAGCCTAGGAGTTTGAGACCAGCCTGGGCAACATAGCGAGATGCCAGCTCTATAAAAAAAAAAACAATTGTTTAGGAGTAGCGGCATGCCCCTGTGGTCCCAGCTACTCAGGAGGCTAAGGTAGAAGGACTGCTTGGGGCTTGGAGTTCAAGGCTGCAGTAAGTGGTGACCACATCAGTGCTCTATACCCTGGGCAACATTAGAATGAATTTATTACATAGTTACATGGTTATTTCACATATTGAGATTTCATCAAATGAAATATTTTTAGCTGCATAAATTCAGCTAATTGAGGGTAAAAAACTTAAATGGCTTATCTTAACAACATTTTAAAAAATATCTCAAACATCTCTGATGATTTGGGCTTTTACTTTTACCAGACTACAAAATTTGAATTAAAATATGTAAGAATATGGCAATGCCTAACTTTATTAAGGCATATAGTAAATTGAAAGGCAAACTGAAGTGGAAGCTATCTTGTGACTGGGGTATCCTCAATGGCTTGCACAACTGCTTTGCAAAGTGAATTCAAAAAGACCGTCCTGCCCATGCAAGTTTTTTCTGCTACTGAAAAACTTTTCCCCTTAATTTTTTGTAGGGTGCTGGAGCTCTGGTTTGAATCAATACCACTAGACATTTCTACCTTCTGTCAAAGGGATTACCTCTTTTAGGAATATTCATATTAATATTTCTTCCCCTAAGAATAATGAAAGGATGAAGAAAGGAAAGGAGGGGGAAGAGGGAACACTTATATGGCATTTTCTATGGACTAGGGGGTCCACAGAAATATTAATATTTATTACTCTTATTTTCCAGGGGAAGGGAATTTAGGTACAGACAAATGAAGCAACTTGGCCAAAATCATACAGCTAGTTGGGTTAAATTCCTTTAGATGCCATCATCATCAAAAGACATGGCATTAAAAAATCATTACATGTATTAAAATCATTACGTTGTTTAATAAAAGCCTATTTATAAATCTATCTCCATCATTAAATACTAAGCACCCTTAGAGTAAGAACATATTTATTTTTGTCATCATTCAGTAGTTGCTGATTAAGATGTTTGATAAATCAGTGAAAGAATGAACAAATGAACCAAAAACTAATGAGGGAAGTCAGCTGAAGACTGATGTCTATATGGCCAGAAGTACTTTTCACTCAACACTATACCATTAATTCACTGTGAACTTCATTTAAGAGATCCCTAAAATTTCATTCTGATGAACAGGACTTTTATGAATCTTGTCATTAAACAAATAGCTCTAACAAGCAAACTAAAATAACAACAATTCTTAGATACAGAACGTAAATAATTTTTTTTTTTTTTTTTTTTTTTTTCCAATTCAGGAAAACAGCTAAATTTTGCTCCAAAAGAACTGGAAGAAGTTAAAATGTAATTTGTTTGCTAAGGAAGATTTGCTGAAAGCTCATTATCTCTTAATGGAAACAAGATACTGGAGTGTTGCTTTCTCTGAGAGGAATGATTTTGGTGCAACCTACTGTAAAATTAAGGAGAGAGAATAGGGCAGTGCTCAGGGGAGTTAACACTTCCCTCCCAATAAAACTGCACCAACATGGCAAACAACTTACCTTTCTGCTATACACTCAATAATAAACTAGATCCACCAGGGCAGTACTTTTTTTTTTTTAAATCCTGGTCATGTACAATGCAGATTTGATTATGCTCGTCCCTCACTTAAAGGGGAACAATAAATTCGCAATGGTAATATGACTAAGCTTTAACGACTTCCATCAACTAAGAATTCTATAAAATAAGAATAAACACATAAAAATCATAATGCTGCCGGATGCGTTGGCTCATGCCTGTAATCCCAGTACTTTGGGAGGCCAAGGGGGGCGGATCATGAGGTCAGGAGATTGAGACCATCTGGCTAACACAGTGAAACTCTGTCTCTACTAAAAATACAAACAATTAGCCAGGCGTGGTGGCAAATGCCTGTAGTCCCAGCTACTCAGGAGTCTGAAGCAGGAGAATGGCGTGAACCCAGAAGGCAGAGGTTGCAGTGAGGCAAGATTGTGCCACTGCATCCCAGCCTGGGCAACAGAGCAAGACTCTGTCTCAAAAAAAAAAAAAAAAATCATAATGCTCCACTTGATACAGGATGGTTTAATGTTCCAATAGTTATTATATGGTACTCTAAATTCATAATATATACAAACAAAATTAAAACACATGTATTTCAAAAAACATGATGCTGTTGGATACAATTAATAAGCGAGTTAAATTTGTAACAAATTGTTCATGGTTATTTTTACATATTTGGAAATCTATCTGCATAAACAAGGCACTCTACACTTGATATACATCTGTACTTGACCATTTTGCCTCAAAACCATTGACACCCTGTAATCCCAGCACTTTAGGAGGCCGAGGCAGGTGGATCATGAGGTCAGGAGTTCAAGACCAGCCTCACCAAGATGGTGAACCCTCATCTCTACTAAAAATACAAAAATTAGCTAGGCGTGGTGGCGGATGCCTGTAATCCCAGTTACTCAGGAGGCAGAGGCAGAGAATTACTTGAACTTGGGAAGTGGAGGTTGCAGTGAGCTCAGATTGCACCACTGCACCGCAGCCTGGGTGACAAAGCGAGACTCCGTCTCATAAAAAAAAAAACTACTGATACCAAATAACTGGGGAGGATCTCTAAGGTTAATGAGTGCCATTTTAGGCACTTGCCAAAATCAGGGGTGACATTCCCTAGCACAAAGACTAATTTTTTTGGTTACAGTAAGCATATAAACAGAGCATTCACAAAAATTCACCATATATTAGGCCAAAGCAAATAACAAGACAGAAATAGAAAAAAAAAAATTACCTGATCACAACGCAATAAAACTAGAAATTAATATCAAAGACTTAATCGTCACAATAAGAGAACGGCGAAGATCACATATACACTAATTTGATAAAGGTTTTGAATCAATAGGCACTTGAACACAGATGGTGGAGAGAGAAAACTGGCACAACTTAGATTGGGGAAAATTTGGCAACATCTCTCAAAATTACAAATACTTAGACCAGTGGTTCTCAAACTTGTTTGTACATTTAACAGCTGGGGAGCGTCTAATTACTGATGCCAGTGTCTAGCCCTAGAGATTGTGATTTAATTGGCCTAGGGTATGGCCTGGACTTCAAATTTTTTAGAAGCTCCCCAAGTGATACTACTGTACAGTCAAGTTTGGAAATCACTTGCTTAAATCTCTTTTGATAAGTAATTCCATGTCTCATTTATGGTACACATATATTCACACACATGATCAATGTCCTATTTCATTAACTGTAGCTTTGTTTTATAATACTAAAAGATTAGGAAAGAACAACTATTCACCTAAAGGAGACTTGTTAAATCAATATGTAATATTGATAAAATGAAACACTATGTATCTGTTTAAAAGAGTGGCACAGATAGTATATGAATTACATTTCAATAAAACTATTAATTTTTAAAAGAGGTCCAGAAATGATAACGACAGCATGCTACTGTCTATGTGAAAAACAGCACACACACACACACACACACACACACACACACACACACACACACAAACTGGCAGCAGTGGTTCTATCTGGAGGAAGGATTGCTTTTCTCTGTATACCCTTTCAAATACTGAAGTTCCAAACATGTTATATATTAACTCTGAAAAATAAATTTTTAAAATTAAAATGAAATATAAAATCAATGTGGTCATATTCCCCAAGCAAACAGAATTATGAGGTAACATTCAAAGGAGCACAAGGGACCTTTTTGGAATGATAGAAACTCTCTTTATCTTAATTGTGATGGTGGTTTACATAATTGTGTACCTTCTTCAAAACTCATAGAACTATATACCTCAAATGAGTGATTTTAATCCACGTAAATTATATTTCAATAAGCCTGTTTGTTTATTTATTTACTTAACACTTACATGACAGCCGGGGCCTCTTGAACAATGCTGATAGAAATGTAAATTGGTACAACCCACCTGGGAAACGCCTTTATGGTACAGTGTATCTGTTGGATCTGGGTTACCACAAGCCCTCAGACCCAGCATTTTTACCCCTGCATAGGAATATTCATGGCTGCACTATTCATGACAGCAAAAATATGGAACAACCCAGACTTTGTTAAAAGTAAAATGGATTGGGTGACTGTGGTGTATATGTGCAATGGAAAGCCAAGAGAAGATGATTCGGTTTGAAAAGTAGCATTGTCCAGACCGAGGAACTGTTGGCAAAGGGCACAAGAAGAAAAAGATACATATGCATTCCTTGACCATATGAAGGGGTAGTCATTCTCACTCATAAGAGAAATACATGTTAAAATTACTCTGAAATAACTCATTTCACCTGTCACAATAGCAACATTGCAAAGTTTAATGAGTTTTGATGGCAAGACCTGTAGAGAAGTAAGCATCCTCAGATATGTCCTTTGGAGGTGTAAAATGGTAAACCCAAGGAAAAAAAATTTGGCCATATAAAAAAAGTTCAATGTATTTCTCCTTTGATACTCAATACATTTATATCCTATAAGTATCCTATAAGATATACATTCATATGTACAAAATTACACATTTATGAGAGTATTCATTATTTGCAATTACACAAGATTAGAAACAAGTCTATCCATTAGACACTAGAAAAGTTATATCCATGCAATGGAAGATCTTACCACCGTAAAACACAATGTAGAAGCTCTCTATGTATTGATACAGAAGTAAATCTAGAGGATAGACAGTTAAGTGAAAAACATCAAAAGGCAGAAAAACATACATAACATGCTAGTTGTGTATAAAAGAAAGAAAAGAAGCCAGGCGTGGCAGCGAACGCCTGTAATCCCAGCAGTCTGGGAGGCTGAGGCAGGCAGATCACCTGAGGTTGGGAGTTTGAGACCAGCCTGACCAACGTGGAGAAACCCTGTCTCTACTAAAAAATACAAAACAAATTAGCCAGGTGTGGTGACTCATGCCTGTAATCCCAGCTACTCGGGAGGCTGAGGCAGGAGAATAGCTTGAACCCAGGAGGCATATACACAGGTACATACACATATGTGTGTGTATACTCGTATATATACACTCATATACATACATACAGATAGGCAGGCAGGCAGGCAGAGAGAGACAGACAGACAGACACACAGACAGAATTTAAGTAGCCAGAAAAAACTCAGGAGGACATACACCAAAATAATAACAATTACTACCCCTAAGGGAGAAACCTGTGAGGCAGAGGGTGTGGGGAACGGAGAAGCCAAGAAGATCTCTTGATTTTATTGTTAGAATTTAAGGCAAAAATAGTATATTCAAATATTACTTGTTCGATCAAAACAAAAAAATACAAAAACTATTCCACTAAAGTCTGCTTGTAAACTTTTTTAAAAAACTAGAGTAAATGGACTTCTAAACCTAGTCTCTAATCACTTTTAAGATAAAAAGATTCTATAGAGGCCAAAGAACTATTTCTACTTCTCTAGGGTTTTTCTCCTCAATATGAGGAAATTAAGCTGAATAGAGTTGGCAAGAAGGAAAAGGACTCTAGAAAACATGACATGTGAATGAGCCAAAGTTACATTTAAAAAAGTAATTGCAATCTGTTCAATCTAATGAAAGGATAAAATTAGGATACAGTATTAGCACATGATGTCAAAAGTCCAGGAAAGAAATAACTATCTGAATTTTTATGCAACTTCTAATACAGATTCAGTCTTTAGAATTAAATTTCTTCTTCAGGAATGGAGAACGATCCCTTCCGAGTGATGAATTTGGAAGGCTCATTGCTCAGGCTCTCTAAAAGGCTATAGAAACACTGAAGCAAACACTTCGCTTCCAATTGGCAAAGATGAAAAGGGTACTAGTTTAGTGCTCCCCCGAGTATTTTGCACCATGGCTCAGAGAATAGAGGGTAGTATTTACATGGCATCCTTTGGAAATGGATAAGGGAAGGTAATAGGCTCAAGAACTACTACAGCCCCAGCATAACCCAAACCCAAAAGACCAAGAGCAACTTGTCTCCTGTGACTCGGTCACAGCAAATCTATGTGTCCTGACACACCCACTGGGATGAGTGTTTTGGATATGAGCACTTTCTAATAACAGCCTTTCTTGTTTGCTGGTAACAACAGTCATAGTGGCTCATAATAATGCAGTACTTTCTGTGATTGGACAGCAGACAAGAAGAAATCAAGATGGTAGGGGCTATGTGATTTAGTTCTTTGTTAAAGACCAACTGGTAGCTCTGGAGATGCACTGCACCTACAGATGGTATTCAAATCCCCAAAGGTCCTCAGATACCACCTGTACAAGAAAGTAAGTTTTCTTGTTTGAAAGCAAAAAGAACCTCTTCCTTTCTCCTTTCTTCCCCTTCTGTGGACCTCTCAGACAAATTATTCTCTTCAAAACTAAAAACATCCCAGCAACTAGTTCTAAAGAAATTTGGTATCATCATATTCAGTAGCTTCGATAAAGATAAAAGCTCTCTACCACTTAAAAATATATATATATCGGCCAGGTGGGGTGGCTCATGCCTGTAATCCCAGCACTTTGGGAGGCCAAGGTGGGTGGATCACCTGAGGTCAGGAGTTCAAGACCAGCCTGGCCAACATGGTGAAACCCCATCTCTACTAAAAACACAAAAATTAGCTGGGCATGGTGGCGGCTGCCTGTAATCCCAGCTACTCAGGAGGCTGAGGCAGAAGAATCGCTTGAACCCAGGAGGCAGGGGTTGCAGTGAGCTGAGATTGTGCCACTGCACTCCAGCCTGGGTGACATAGAGTAAGACTCCACCTCAAAAAAACAAAAGCATGTCAACTAAATAAAATGGTAGCAAATAATAGTCGATAAATACTATTGAGATTTAATAAACTGCTCAGTACAAAATGAGGCACCAATTTTTAAAGTACATATATTGTTTTATCTCTTAAGAGAAGTTATCATTTTAAAGCAGTATGCATTCCACAGTATGCCGACTCTAATAAGAATTAAAAATATGAGAACGAGAGTCAAAACAGCATAAATGACAGATATTACAATCCATGAAACATTAAAAAAATGACAATTTTGACAACTCAAATGTTAGTCTTTTGGAATCTCATCTTTAATAACATTTTCAGAACACATAAAATTCATTTTATAGGTGAGACACAAGAAAAAGAAATATGAACTTCCAGTACCTTGTGAAGGTTGGGTTGTGTTCAGTCATCGCGACTAGCAGTTTCAGAGCATAGGCTGGTACTGGGTCAGGTTCTACAAGAATGTGCTCATACCTGAAATGGTAAAGATATTTAAAAAGTACTCAGTAGGAAAAATTATGTCCTACCTCGAATTCTATATCCAGCCAAACTATCAATTTAGCTTGAGACAGAAAGATATTTTACACACTAATAAAGATTTAAGTAATATACCTCTCATGTGCCCCTTCTCAGAAAGTTACTGGCAAATATGTTCTATTGAATAAGATAACAAACCAAATACAGAAAGACAAAAGAAAAAACAACTCAGTAGTTGTCCTCACTTAAATGCTACTCTGAACAATAGAAATAATATACCATAAGGTACAAACATCTGAAACATATACAGACACTGAAATAAATGTAGGAGTTATAGGACCTACACAGGTTACTTAACCTCATGAAGTTTGAAACCACTTCACTCTCCAATGCTGATAATGATACTCACTTACTTCATAAAATATTGCTGTTGGGAAGATTCAGTGAGATAATCCATGTAAAACAATTAGTACTGAGCTAGGCCTATAGTAAGAGATCAGTAAACACTAGGCATTTGTGTTAAAGGTCTCCAAGAACATCCTCACATTCAGAGACTCACTAGAGAATTCACAGGACTCAGCATGGCTAAGATGTAGCACAGCAGCATTGTAAGGCCACCTCTGAATCGTATGGGAAAGAATGCAGGCAGAGGACTACAGGATATCGTGTGCCAGTTTCCTTATGTCCTCTCTCTTCCATGAGGGGTCATACACAGCACACTCTTCCCCCAGCAATGAAAATGCAGCACATGTGTGTGATGTTTCTGCCCAAGGAAGTCTACTGAGTACTCAATGGCCAAAGTTTTTATGAGGCACTAGTCATGTAGGCAACCTCTATCTAAAATGTATGAAAATTCCAGATTCCCAGAAGGAAAGCAGCTGTGTTCAGCATAAACCAGACTGTCTGCTCAAACAGTTGAGGCACAGTGAACTACCCTTATAAGCTAAGTGTTAATTGGGTGTACTCTGACAGTCAAGTTCCTAGATGTCTAGCCAATGACAATATTTTGTTTACAAAATTTTTGAAAAAAAAAGTCCTAAATTAAATTTATTACCAAAGAGAATAAAACTCAAAATGTTTTCATCAAAATTTCCACAATGAAGTTCTCCCAATATTGTTTTCCCATGTGATTTGCTAGGCAGAGGCTGATTTTTGTACTACATCTTACCTATTTGAGGTTTACTCTCCAGTATGCAGCACTGTGTAGATGCTCAATAAACAAGCATCACATGAATAAATGAACAAACTAACCAATTTTATTATTTAATTCTTTGGAATATGCAACAACTAAAAAGGGAGAAAAATATCTCTAAAATTCCTAACTGGATATTTTAAAAATCTATGATATAAAACAGATGCCTTTCATCTAGAGAATAGGGCCCCACGCTTACTCAGAGCTTATTTACTGTCATTTTGGAAATCACTGTATAACAAGCCTAATTATATAGCCTATAAGCCCACAATCATTAAAAAGGAGCTAAGTAAAGAGAAGAGAGGGACTATTACAGAAAGGCAACCAATGAATTATAAGAAGTAGGACTTGAAAGCATAAGAAAAACAAAAGAAATCAATCCCAAGAACCCCAAGCAAAGAATAGTCCGTGGAGCATTTAATACAGAGTAAGAAGTTACTCAAACTCAAATGGGACCTGAAGCCCACTACACACCACAACGTCCAAAACTGGGGTAATGAGTCAAGACAATGTTGAGTGGAATGCAGTGTTCTATTTAAGAAGTCAGGAAATATCATATTTTAGAAAATTTGCTTAAATTTTAAAATTATAGTAGTTAAAAGATTTGCCCATGTATAAAACATATAGTATAATCAAGTGTGAATAATTTCAAGAATGAAAAACATCAACATTAGGAAATCAGTTAATATATTTTACCATATAAATAAAACAAATACCAAGCAAGCATCTTTAGGGATAATAAAAATGTCTGATAAAATTTAACATCTCCTTCAAATTTTGTTTAAAAAAAGACACAACTTAGCATACTAGAGAGAGATCATTAGTTCCTTTACGAATTCTTATGAAATAAAAGGTTCCTGCCATCTTGAGTAAAGACTATGTAAGAATATTCTCAAAGTGTAATAATTTGCAAGAAGGACTCACAAAACTCTTAAAACTTGTTATACTCCCAACTATGGTTTATTACAGTGAAAGGATGCAGATTAAAATCAGCAAAGAGAAGAGGCGCATAGGACACAGACAAGGGGAGACCAGGACAAGCTTCCAGCTGTCATCTCCCAGTAGAGTTGTACAGTGTTTACTCCTCCCAGTAGCAATGTGTGACAACACTGGTGAAGTACTACCAACCAGAGAAGCTCCCCTGAGCCTTGGTGTCCAGGGTTTTTACTGGAGGTTGGTCATGTAGGTGTGGATCACTTGTGGAACTGACCTTAGTGTCCCAGTCTCTAGCTCCTCCAGAGGTCAAGCTGATGTGCTGTAGCCCAAGGCCCCCATCATAACTCACAATGTTACTACCACAAATTATCAGGCATGGCTCAAGGTCTCATGTATTCAAAGGCACTCTTACCAGGGAGGATATTCCAAGGCCAGGAAGTTATCTCCCAGGCGGCAGTCAAGGATCAGTTTCTTTAGAATGTGCAAAGTTTGAACATCCTACACATGATGAGTTAACCCTTTATGGCATACATCCCTAAGAAGGAAACTGAGAGGCACTGTCATTAAAGTCAGAAATAAAATAACAATCCTCTTCCACTGCTTCCCAGTATTTGGAAATTGTCTGGCCAGGCAGAATCAAATTGAAGTGATGGTGAGAAACTTCTGATGAGTCCTTCATGTACCCTGGATAACCAGCTCTCCTTGTTCCCACTCCAAGACATACTTGAATCACAGAAGGAAGGAGCCACAAGCCTGTGAATTTTTATAAAGCTTCCCAAGTAATTGTCTTATTCACATGCTTCTGTGGAAATCACAAGAGGAAATATGGACAACAACTACTTAGAAATACAACAGAAAAAAACATTCTCGGCCGGGCGCAGTGGCTCAAGCCTGTAATCCCAGCACTTTGGGAGGCCGAGACAGGCGGATCACGAGGTCAGCAGATCGAGACCATCCTGGCTAACATGGTGAAACCCCGTCTCTACCAAAAAATACAAAAAACTAGCCGGGCGAGGTGGCGGGCGCCTGTAATCCCAGCTACTCGGGAGGCTGAGGCAGGAGAATGGCGTGAACCCAGGAGGCGGAGCTTGCAGTGAGCTGAGATCCGGCCACTGCACTCCAGCCTGGGTGACAGAGCGAGACTCCGTCTCAAAAAAAAAAAAGAAAAAAACATTCTCAACAGGGCTGGAAAATATATCTTGAAATAGACTTGAAACATATAGAAACCAAATGTAAAAAGAAAACATTGGCCAGGGATGGTGGCTCACACCTGTAATCCCAGCACTTTGGGAGGCCAAGGTGGGAGAATTACAGGAGACCAGGAGTTAGAGATCAGCCTGGGCAACATAGTAAGACCCTGTCTATAAAAAAAGAAAAAGATTCTTTTTAATTAATCGGGTGCAATGGCACACACCTATAGTACTAGCTACTCAGGAGGCTGAGGCGAGAGGATTGCTTGAGCCCAGGCATTTAAGGCTGCAGTGAGCTATTATGGTACTAGTACACTCCAGCCTAGGTGACAGAGCAAGACCTTGTCTCTTAAAAAAAAAAAGAGAGAGAGAGAGAGACAAAGAAAAAACACTGCTGAAACATTACTGGCTGAAATCAAAGTGTCTTGAGGTTGTTTGAGGTTATCTAACCTTGAAACAAGAGGGAAGAATAAAGCTTGCACTAGCTTGTGCGTAAGAATTTTCCCAAAGAATATTGCTGTGTTTCCCTCCAGTTGGAAAAAATGAAGGGCAAAATTTATATTGGGCATGCTTAGAATATAAATACTGAATATATTTTAGTTTAATCAAATGATAAGTTTGTAATGGTCAGCAAGATCAAGCCAAAAGTAGGCTGTGATTTATTAAGCTCGTCTTTGAAAAAGCAGCTAGTAATTGAGTCTTGCACTCCTTTGAATGCAACTTAGCAGAAAAAAATTTATAGTGATGAGCCCTGACTCTTGAAATGAAGAGCTGGTCCATTTTGATGGAGACAAGTGCCCTGAGGCTGGCCAGAGATTAAGATCACTGTTGAACATAATAGTGCCCTGTCCAGACAGTGCCCTGGAACCTCACACTTCTTTCTCTAGGATCTTCTCTAACCAAGATGTCTTTGCTAGAGACCAAAACAGGAAAGATGCAGGCAAGAAAGACCATTCATACTAAATTCAGATCCATTCCAAAGCAGAGAAAATCCCTTTAAAAAATCACATATTCGGGACGTAAGGCAAGAAGCTGAAGATGAGATAGTTTCCAACTCTTAATTCTTCATTACCAATCCTATAATTAATAAATCCCTATCTTGTCAAGTGCCTGGTATAGACAGTGCCCAATTAGGTCAACTGGGAGAAAACTGAAACTGGTATATAAACAACTCTGGATTATCATGAGAAAATATTCTGAGGGATGTGACCAAACAATTGGTCAAGTAGAGAAGTGTCTCCAATTTTGTTGAGGGGAGGGAGAAGGAACTGTATAATAAAGAAGTCCATTCTGCAGGGATTAAGTCAGAGACTCAAATTTTCATCTCAATAGAGTGTGCTCTGAGAATGTGAAGGGGTGATTCCAGAATATTCAAGAAACTTCAGGGTTTGAGGAATGTTCCTACAATGAGGAAGATTCTGCTACATGAAAGGCTAGAATACATTATACAACCAGAATAATTATTACATATAGGGTGGAATAAAGAATACACACATACAGTCATGTGCCACATAATGACATTTTTAGTCAACGACAGATGGCATATACAACAGTGGTCATATAAAAAATTTTTTCTGTATCTTTTCTGTTTGGATATGTAAATTCTTACCATTGTATTACAGGTAGCAGCAGTATTCAGTGCAGTAATAGGTTGCATAGGTTTGCAGCCTGGGAGCAAAAGGCTACCATAGAGCCTAGGGGTGTAGTAGGCTGTGCCACCTAGGTTTGTATAAGGTAAACTCTATGATGTCTTCACAATGATAACACTGCCTAATGATGCACCATTTCTCAGAAGGTATCCCACGTGGCACACGACTATAAATCAAAAGAAAAGAAAGGTAACACCTAGCACTGGACAGGAAAGAGTAAATTTAGAAAGGGAGTTAGACTGGTTAGACCATATCTCAAGAAAATGTATCTCTAATAAATTAAAATTTTAAGGAAAAAATTTTGACTTTATTAGAATACTAAAAATGAGTAAATATTTACATAATGTTGGGCAAGAAGGCCTCTTTAGCATAACAAATGTAAAATGAATGAGAAAAATACTTACAACCTTAAAGTTTTTTTTTTTTTTAGATGGAGTCTCACTCTGTCCCCCAGGCTGGAGTGCAGTGGCTCTATCTCAGCTCATCGCAAGCTCTGTCTCCTGGGTTCATGCCATTCTCCTTCCTCAGCCTCACAAGTAGCTGGGACTACAGGCGCCTGCCACCATGCCCGGCTAATTTTTTGCATTTTTAGTAGAGATGGGGTTTCATCGTGTTAGCCAGGATGGTCTTGATCTCCTGACCTCATGATCCACCCGTTTCAGCCTCCCAAAGTGCTGGGATTACAGGTGTGAGCCACCGCGCCCGGCCACCCTGAAGTTCTTAATTTAAATATTTCTCAATGGCAAAACCACCATAAACAAACCAAATGAAGAAAAGATAACTTGCAAAATGTGGGTAAAACAAAAAAGTTAATATTCTTACTATATAAAGAGCTACTGCAAATCAAAAAACCAACCACAGAAAAATGGACAAAATTCACAAAGAAGGAAATAAATGGCCAAGAAGCATGGGGAAGAAATGGTCTATGTCATCAACATCTGGAGGAATGTAAATTAGAGCTAACAAGCGTACAATAAAATGGGCAGTTTCATAAAGGGAAGCTGTTAATATAAACTGTTCATCCTGTTTTTAAAAATTGGCAGAATGTTTTAAATACCTTTAAAATGCATATAATTTTGAGGGCGGGAGGAGAGACAGGGTCTTCCTTTGTTGCCCAGGCTGGAGTACAGTAGTAAGATCATGGCTCATTGCAGCCTCAACCTTCCAGGATCAAAGGATCCCCCAACCGCAGCCCAGGTCTCTCCCCACTCCCACCCCAAAGTATCTGAGATCACAGGCTCATGCAACCTAATTGTTTTATTTCTTGTAGAGACAAGGTCTCACTATGTTGCCCAGGCTGGTCTCAAACTCCTAGGCTCTAAGGATCCTCCCGCCTTGGCCTCCCAAAGTGCTGGGTCTACAGGAGTGAGCCACTATGCCTGGCCAAAATGTATATGAATTTTAACACAGAAATTCTATTCCTAGAGATTCTACAAAAGGAAACAAGGATGTGTCCAAGGATGTAGCCATAAAAAATGGTTTTTGTAGCATTATATATAATGTATAATACTGGGGAACTCCTAGATATTCAGTGATTGGGAATTGTTCAAATGATTTTTAGTACATCTACAAATGTAGGTATAGATAATTTTATAAGACAGCCAATAATATAGTCTTATATAAATATAGATACAGTCACAGACATAGATAATAACAATATAATGTCGAGGAATAGTGGGGACAGACAGGTTCCAGAGAATTTCAGAAAGTGCTAAGTAAATCTCACCAGGAATGAAGAAACCATAGAATGAAGCAGGAAGATACTAACTTAAAATGGCAGGCAAGAAGCAAAACATTGAGAGTCTTGAACAGTTGGGTAAATACTGTTAATGTGTTCTACAATCTTTAGGTTAAAATGTTTCTAAGCCAGGGAAGGATTTGAGGAAGGTAATGTGTTAAGATGCAAATCTAATAGAATGCGACATGGATCTGAGGCTTGAGTTTACAGAGATGCGTGTGGAAAGAGATATTCTGGGTTTAGGTAAATAGCAGGCTGCCAAACAGCAAGGACATCGAGGTAAAATCTAACTTTTGAGAAGGTTAAGTACATTCCTCTAGACTGCTACAAGAAAGGGGTAGATGGCTGATTCTTCTTGGCATTTTCTGCACAGTGTCTTTCAAAATGTGAACTAGGTGACATCTTTAGTCAACTTCAAAACTTTATAAAATGAAATTGGGTATAAATCAAACAATAGTTAACTTCAGGACTTCCCAGTCTTGCGATTTTTATGTGATTGAGCCCTGTGTGATTCTCTGGTGTTTTCCATAGATACATAGATAAAAGTACCTCAATAGTTAAATGGATACATAAATGACAGTGAAATGGACAGTCAGGTGGGAAACCTATATATACTCATATATAGGTATGTATATATGTATATACATACACGTGTATGTATATATACATATGCACACTTTTTTAAGTAAAAGAAACATAGGTACTTCAAAATAAATGTTAAATATAATTGCACATAATAAGCTCTACTCTCTTCTGGGTTGTCTCTTCAATTAGATCAACAGCAAATTTTCATTATGAAAGCCTAAAACAGATCAAAGAAATGACTTAAATAACACTCAAGATTTACAAAACATATGCGAAGAACTGAAGTAGTAGAATTATCCTGACTATCCTGATTGAGAGGGAGCAAATAATATTTATCTTTATGCTCTATTACCTACCGCTGACTCCCAAACTATCCCAATTTACATTTCAGTAGTTAGTAACCCAAAGAGGGAGATCACTGTACCTAAATGTGCCAATTTAAGCACAGAGTCAAAACATTATACAATGATTAAGTAAAAGAAAAAACGTAGAATATGATGACGCTTTTGATGAAAATTATCTGAAGTTAAATTTTATCTACAAAAGATTTATCAAAGGTGAAAAACACCCCTTGCCCACAGATCGGAAGAATTAACATCATTAAAATGACCATACTGCCCAAAGCAATCTACAGATACAATGAAATCTCTATGAAAATACCAAAGTCATTTTTTACAGAAATAGAAAAATAATCTAAAAATTCATATGCAGTGACAAAAACAAAAAAGGCCAGACTAGCCAAAGCAATCCTGAGCAAAAAGAATAAATCTAGAAGCATCACACTACCTGACTTCACAATATATTACAAGGCTATAGTAACTAAAACAGCATGGTATTGGTATAAAAACAGACACACAGATCAATGGAACAGAATAGAGAACTAAGAAGCAAATCAACACATTTGTAGCCAATTAATCTTCAACAAAGCCATCAACAACACACACTGAGGAAAGGACACTCTCTTCAATAAATGGTACTGAGAAAACTGGAAAACCATATCCAGAAGAATGAAACTGGACCTGTCTCTCATCATATATAATCACAATAGATTAAAGACATAAAACCTGAAACTATAAAACCGCTAAAAGAAAACATAGGGAAAACTCTTCAGGACATTGGTCTAGGGAGAGATTTTATAGCCAAGACATCAAAAGCACAGGCAACAAAAACAAAAATAGACAAATGACTGTATTAAACTTAAAAGTTTCTACACAGCACAATAAAGTCAACAGAGTTTGTTGTTGACTTTATTCAAAAAATAAGAGACAATCTGTTTACTGTGAGAAAATATTTGCAAACTACACAACCAAGAGGGGAACTAATATCCAGAATATATAAGGAACTCAACTCAGCAGTAAAAAAACAATAACAATAATAATAATAATCCCATTTAAAAGTGAGCAAAGGACATAAATATTTCTCAAAAGAAGACATAAAAATGGCCAACAGGTACATGAAAAAATGCTCAACATCACATCAACAGGGAAATGCAAGTGAAAACCACAATGAGATATTATCTTATCAAATGGCTACTATGAAAAAGATGAAAAATAAGAGACATTGGCAAGGATGCTGAGAAAGGGGAATTCTTATGCATTGTTGTGAGAATGTAATATAGCCATTATGAAAAACAGTATGGAGACTTCTCAAAAAACTTAAAATAGAACTACCACATGATCCAGCAATCCCACTGCTAGGTATTTATCCAAAGGAAAAGAGATCAGTATATCAAAGAAACACATGCATTCCCATGTTTCTTGCAGCACTATTCACAATAGAAAAGATCAGGAATCAACCTAGTGTCCATCAATGAATGTGAGATACATACCCAATGGAATACTCCTCAACCACAAAAAAGAATGAAATCGTGTCATTTGCAGCAATATGGATGAAATGAGGAAATGGAGGTCATTACATTAAGTGAAATAAGCCAGGCAGAGACAGACAAATACCACATTCTCTTATATGTGGGAGCCAAAAAAGTTTATCTCACAGAGTTAGAGGGTGGAATGATACATTCCAGACACTAGGGAGAATGTGAGCAGAGTGGGGAATGAAGAAAAGGTGCTTAATGGATACAAACATACAGTTAACTAGAAGGAATAGCTCTATTCTTTGACAGAGAAGTAGAGTGACTATAGTTAAAAACAATGTATTCTACTTTTAAAATAGCTAAAAGAGAGGACTTGAAATATACAGACGCATAGAAATACTAAACACTTGGGTAATAAGATACCCCAAATACTCTTGACTTAATCATTACACATTCCATGCATGTAACAAAATTTCACATGTGCCCAAAAATATGTACACGTATAATATATCCAAAATTTTTATGTTTTGAAACAGGGTCTCATTCTGTCACCAAGGCTGGAATACAGTGGCACGATCACAGTTCCCTGCAGCCTTGACTTTCCTGGGCTTAAGTGATCCTCCTATCTCAGCCTCCCAAGTAGCTAGGACTATAGGCACACAGCACAATGCCCGGCTAATTTTTTCTAATTTTTTATAGAGACAGTCTCACTATGTTCCCCCAGGCCGGTGTCGAACTCCTGGCCTCAAGCAATCTGCCTGCCTCAGCCTATCAAAGTGCTGGGATTACATGTGTGAGCCACCATACCCAGACAAAACTTTTTTTTTTAATTAAAAAAAATTAAGTGAAGAACAAAAATAAAATACTCCTTTCTATTGTGATACCTATCAAAGATGGTCAAGTTCATACCTATTTTAACATAGAATGCTTATAGCTAAGGGAGACAAAGAAGCAATACAGAACCATCCCAGTGTCCTTTGAACCACAAACAGAGAAATCAGGTAGTCAAACTCAAGACTTTTGCTGGATATTATTCATAAGGCAACGAAACAACCCTACAGTGTGTTGCCACTGACAGATAAATTCCAGTTCCTAAAAGGAAATGCCATTCTAATTTGTAAGGAATATATTCCTTTCTCAGATTCTAAAAATCAAAGCCTTAATAATTTATGAAGTTATTATGGCCCTGATAATTTTACAGGTCACAAGAGAATTACAAAAAAAGAAGGGCTGTACTCATTTTCCCCAGGAGAGAAATGTTCAATGTCATACTGTTATAAAATATTGTAAGCACATTTATATCAGCATGATCTCTCTTCAATACAAACACTCAACGCTAAAAAAATATATATATAAAACTAAAATATATGTTGGCAAAATGGTTCCAGTCTACCAAAGGCAAATCGCACAGCATATTTTTCCCACAGCTTGCAACATCACTTAAGGCTTTTCCGACTATGCTATCTAAAACAGCCAGCCCCTCCCTCATTCCCCTTACCAACACACACTCTCCCCTTACAATGTTTCATATTTTTCTTTATAGTACTCACAATTAGCTGAAGTCATCCCACATGTTTATTTCTTTATTGCTTTGTCTTGACCACAGGAATGTAAGCTCACTGAGGGGCGGGAATTTAACCATTGCATCCCCAGTGCCTAGCACATGGAAGTCACTTAATATGTATTTATGGAATGAATTAATTTAAAAAAGAAAAAAAAGAGGCAGTGAGGAAGACTGGAAGGATCTTGAACTGCATATGCACAATCACACGAGGTAGTACTAATATAAATTAGATTTACATTCATAAGAGTATGAAAATTTCCACCTCCCCAATAATAAGCAATGGTGTTTCCTGAGCGAAAAATCTAGTCCCATTTACAGATAAATACTAAAAGAGAAATGTCCTCACCTTATGTAACACATCTCAGAAAAAAATGTCCAAATAGTCAGTATAAGACTACTCTCAGTACTAACATTTCATTGATAATAACTTTGATATTAAACTTCTGAGAAGTGCTGATTTTAATTAATAAGGTCAATTTGGGCAATTTGGGCTTAAGTTCCATTAAACACTGCCTCTTCTCTTCTGCATAAACCTTTAAAATTAAATCTTGTCTCTCAGCTGAATAAAAATCATGGCAATTTTCTGAGTATATGTGGTATCTTTTCTCCCAGAAGAGAAGCAAATCTTTGCTCATTAATCACGCAGATAACTGAGTTATGACACTGGCATTCCAACTATCTTGAAAAAAGGAGGAAGTGAGTGCATACACACCAAGTTATAGGCAAGGTCAAGATTTGAATCCAAATAAGAACCACAAGATAAAGATTACCACGGCCAGTATCACCAACTTAGTAAGTACAGAGTTTCCTCAAGCTGGTGGCAAAATATGAAGTCAGACAGAGTCAAAGCATGACAAGGATTTGACACATCATTTTCAGCTTGAAGATGGAGGGATTCTGTAAGAAGAAATGCAGGTACCTTAAGGCACATAAGGCAGCACAGATATGGGTACAGTAATCCTATAAATGCACCATGGGTTGAGTAATTGCCCCCCAAAAAAGTATGTCCAAGTAATAACACCCAAAAAACACATCAATGTGACCTTATTTAGAAAAACGGTTTCTGGCGGCCGGGCATGGTGGCTCACGCCTGTAATCCCAGCACTTTGGGAGGCTGAGGCAGGCAGATCACAAGGTCAAGAGACCGAGACCATCCTGGCCAACACGGTGAAACTCCATATCTACTAAAAATACAAAAATTAGCTGGGCATGGTGGCACACGCCTGTAGTCCCAGCTACTCGGGAGGCTGAGGCAGGAGAATCGCTTGAACCCAGGAAGTGGAGGTTGCAGTGAGCCGAGATCGCTCAACCGCACTCCAGTTTGGTGATAGAGCACAACTCCATCTCAAAAAAAAAAAAGAAAAAGAAGAAGGTTTCTGAAGATGTAGTTAAGAAACTCAAGATGAGATCATCCTGGGTTAGGCTGGGCGTGGTGGTTCACACCTATAATCCCAGCACTTTGCAAGGCAGAGGCAGGCAGATCACTTGAGGTCAGGAGTTGGAGACCAGCCTGGCCAACATGGGGCAACTCCCTCTCTACTAAAAATGTAAAAATTCGCTGGGTGTGGTGGTACATGCCTGTAGCCCCAGGTACTCAGGAGGCTGAGGCAGGAGAATCTCTTGAACCAGGGAGGCAGAAGTTGCAGTGAGCCGGGATTGCACCACTGCACTCCAGCCTGGGTGACAGAGGGAGACTCCATCTCAAAACAAAACAAAACAAACAAACAACAAAGAAAAAGATCATCCTGGATTTAGGATGGGCCCTAAATCTAAATCCAGTGATGGCATACCCATAGGAGAAAGGCAGGGGGAAAACTGAGACAGAGACACAAGGGAGAAAGCTGTACGAAAGCAGAAGCACAAATTGGAGTGATATCACCACAAACCAAATATCACTTGCAGACATCAGTGACACAGAACGGATTCTCCCTCAGGGCCACCCGAATGAACCAACGCCACCAACGCCTTGATTTCAGACTTCTGGCTTCCTGAACTGTTAAAGAATGAATTCCTACTATTTTAAGATAGTTGGTGTATATAAATTGTTACAGGAACACGAAGAAACTAATACAAACACAAGAAACTGAATTCTGTCAACAACCTAAATGAGCCTGCAAAGAGATTTCTCTCCAGAGCCTCTAGACTCAGCCCAGGGGATGCCTTGATTTCAGTTATGTGAGAACCTGAGCAGAGAACCCAGGGACACTGTGGCAGACTTCTGACCTACAGAGCTGTGACCTAATAAATGGGCATTGATTTAAGCCAACAAGATTGTGGTAATTCATTATGTATCAACAGAAAACTAACCAGACATTTACAGTTAAATTTTCTTGTATTATCTTAATACTTAGAATCTAAAGTTATATAAAAGTTTTGATGGTAAGTATCCTTTACTTGACCTTAGTGAAAATGTCCTTAATTAAACAGTATTTCTAAAATTGTGATAAAAGGAGCACTAGAGCTCAGAAAGATATAAATGGGTAGGTCATGGGAAATACTGTCCTAAGGGCACAGAGTATTGAGAAACCCTGAGCTTTAGAAAATACGAATTGTAGGGGGCGGAGCAAGATGGCCGAATAGGAACAGCTCCAAGATGGCCGAATAGGAACAGCTTCAGTCTCCATCTCCCAGCGCGAGCGACACAGAAGACCGGCGATTTCTGCATTTTCAACTGAGGTACTGGGGTCATCTCACTCGGGAGTGCCGGACAATCGGTGCTGGTCAGCTACTGCAGCTCGACCAGCGAGAGCTGAAGCAGGGCGAGGCATCGCCTCACCTGGGAAGCGCGAGGGGGAAGGGAGTCCCTTTTCCTAGCCAGGGGAACTGAGACACACAACACCTGGAAAATCGGGTAACTCCCACCCCAATACTGCGCTGTAACACCGGCACACCGGAGATTGTATCCCACACCTGGCCGGGAGGGTCCCACGCCCACGGAGCCTCTCTCCTTGCTAACACAGCAGTCTGCGGCAATCTAACCGCAAGGCAGCAGCGAGGCTGGGGGAGGGGCGCCCGCCATCGCTGAGGCTAAAGTAGGTAAATAAAGCCGCTGGGAAGCTCGAACTGGGTAGAGCTCACAGCAGCTCAAGGAAACCTGCCTGTCTCTGTAGACTGCGCCTCTGGGGACAGGGCTCAGCTAAAGGAGCAGAAGCCTGTGAAACGCGAACGACTCTGTCTGACAGCTTTGAAGAGAGCAGTGGATCTCCCAACACGGAGGTTGAGATCTGAGAAGGGGCAGTCTGCCTGCTCAAGTGGGTCACTGACCCTTGAGTAGCCTAACTGGGAGACATCCCCCAATAGGGGCAGTCTGACACCCCACACCTCACAGGGTGGAGTACACCCCTGAGAGGAAGCTTCCAAAGCAAGAATCAGACAGGTGCACTCGCTGTTCAGCAATATTCTATCTTCTGCAACCTCTGCTGCTGATACCCAGGCAAACAGGGTCTGGAGTGGACCTCAAGCAATCTCCAACAGACCTATAGCTGAGGGTCCTGACAGTCAGAAGGAAACCTATCAAACAGGAAGGACACCTATATCAAAACCCCATCAGTACGTCACCATCATCAAAGACCAGTGACAGATAAAACCACAAAGATGGGGAAAAAGCAGGGCAGAAAAGCTGGAAATTCAAAAAATAAGAGCGCATCTCCTCCTGCAAAGGAGCACAGCCCATCGCCAGCAACGGATCAAAGCTGGTCAGAGAATGATTTTGATGAGATGAGAGAAGAAGGCTTCAGTCCATCAAACCTCTCAGAGCTAAAGGAGGAATTACGTACCCAGCGCAAAGAAACTAAAAATCTTGAAAAAATAGTGGAAGAATTGACAGCTAGACTAATTAATGCAGAGAAGGTCATAAACGAAATGACAGAGATGAAAACCATGACACGAGAAATACGTGACAAATGCACAAGCTTCAGTAACCGACTTGATCAACTGGAAGAAAGAGTATCAGCGATGGAGGATCAAATGAATGAAATGAAGCGAGAAGAGAAACCAAAAGAAAAAAGAAGAAAAAGAAATGAACAAAGCCTGCAAGAAGTATGGGATTATGTCAAAAGACCAAATCTACGTCTGATTGGGGTGCCTGAAAGTGAGGGGGAAAATGGAACCAAATTGGAAAGCACTCTACAGGATATCATCCAGGAGAACTTCCCCAACCTAGCAGGGCAGGCCAACATTCAAATTCAGGAAATACAGAGAACGCCACAAAGATACTCCTCCAGAAGAGCAACTCCAAGACACATAATTGCCAGATTCACCAAAGTTGAAATGAAGGAAAAAATCTTAAGGGCAGCCAGAGAGAAAGGTCGGATTACCCACAAAGGGAAGCCCATCAGACTGACAGCAGATCTCTCGGCAGAAACTCTACAAGCCAGAAGAGAGTGGGGGC